>NW_009197097.1:54796-97380 GCF_000690835.1 Fulmarus glacialis
CAGACTAGCAACATGCCCCTCAATCTGAAGCATGTGTTTGTCTCCAAAGGCAGTACTTTGGGACTGTCTGTCAAAACAGCAGCATCCCATTCAAGAGACAAAGAGTTAAAGTCATCTCATGGCTTTTACAGAGTTATATTCAATCTAGGACTTTTCTTTTAATGAAGCTTGCTGATCAAGGTTATCAAGTCTGGTAGTCAATAGCACTGAACCCTTTTATCAGCTCTTCTTGATAATTACAAATTATTCGCCATTAGACAGTATGCTAATTCTTAGACTCCTACAAAGAGCTTAATCAATTGAGTGCATTTTATTATTTTCTAGTCTAAACATCATGGACTCATCTAAAGTATCCAATAACACTAAATTATTCTAGATAGTTAAACTGATGTTAAACCAATCAGAAATTTTATTTGAATTTATTAGTCTTCCCGCATTATTTAGCCAGCACAATGAGAACAACAGAAACAAAATACACCCAAGAGGTGAAGTGCGAACTGAGTAAGGAATGAGGTTCTGAAGTTATTGTATAGAAAAATAAAACAAAATACGTGATTAACTTTCAGGAGGGAGAGGGCAGGAAAGGTGCAACAGGCAGATCTGTGCTATGCATTCTTCTTTGGGTCACATTATTGCTAATTTGGACCTGCACAGGCATGTTCACCCTGAGGAACACTTCTGTATCTGAGGTTGGCTTCCCCTCATCAAGACCTTTCTAGTTACTGTCTTGCAGTTTCACGAACAGATCCAACAAAGCTACCTAATAGCTGTCCAAAGGCAGGCATTTGAATTCAGACCTCTGATCCTGAAAATGTTGTCCAACTTTCATCTAACTCTTGCCCTCTCTCTCCTCTCCTCTCCTCTCCTCTCCTCTCCACTCCTCTCCTCTCTTCTCCTCTCCTCTCCTCTCCTCTCCTCTCCTCTCCTCCTCTCCTTCTATATCCTGCAAATGATCTAACAAACCCTTTCCTCTCAGAATATCTGTTACAAAAATAATCATTCGTCCAGGTGGCTGCCTCCTACCTAAGTATTTTCTTACAGATGTAGTAACCCCCCCTTTAAGTTACCTCTGCTTTGTATGGCTGGCACAAAGCACTCGCATAGCTCCTCACTGGAGCCCCACATGCAAGCAGATGATAGGTGTTATTGTGAACCACAGCTGAAAGCATTTTCCACAACCCTGGCTTTCGCATGAAACCCTGGCACCATGGTAAAAAAGCACCATGTTGAATTCCTTCTGGAGTCCTTATTATCCTCCTGCCAAAAGCCTGCTCAGTCTTTAAAAAGAAAAAAAGAAACAACAATTGTCCATAGGTCCAAAAAAAGGATATTTGTTTAAATAGTGTGTAATAGCAGTGAGTAATAGCAGTGTGTAATACTTCACCTTTCCCTTTTCGCCTGCATTAGCACAGCCTCTGAAGCAGGAAGCATTTTGGCATAAGTAGGTACGGCCTTAAAAAAAGAATCTCCCACACAGGAAGAGACTCATTCTGGGCGACCAGAGCCGGCTGCCCCGCTGGGAAAGCGTGCCCTTTAATTTAAGCTGAGGCTACTTTTAGCTGCTGTATGTGTAATTTAAGACTGCATTTGCTTTGAAGTGAGTTGCAACATGTTCTTTTAACTGGGTAATGGATCAGGCTACGGACTCTTCCACTGCTGAGATGTGCCTCTAAATAAAACTGAAAGAACTGCCCTATAGGGTCAGACCAGAGGTTCGTTTAACTTAATATCCTGTCTCCAACACCTGCCAGTAACTGCTGCCTGGTGAAAGAATACAAAAGCCACAACAGAAAGGACTGAGTGATTCTCTCCTCTGTGGATTGTCCCACCTCCTGGCAATCAGCAGCTTAAAAGCACTGCTGAAATTAACTAACAAAGTCGACTCCGACACATAGATTTCAGATCCAGAGACCTTTTCCAAAGTTGTTCCCACCTATAACATTTGTCAAGTAGCAAACTAACTCCTCCATCCTCACTGCTGACTTGAGAGAAGGTGGAGTGAAAGTAAAATGGTGCTGATAATCCCATCATCCAACATTCAGCAGAGGCTGCCCTGTATAGAAGAAGATGGAAAGTGGTAAAAGGCGGCCAGCTAAATCTAGGTGTTTAGGTCAGAAGGGAAAATACCTATAATTCACTAGAAATACCTATAAAATATAGAGCAAGTGCTTCTATTATTGCCTGTTATTTGAATCTCTGCATTCTGTAGTTTTGTGGCAAAGAATCTTTTTCCAATCAATGCATTTGACCATCTTATTTCTTGCTATTTTGAATGCACGCATACATGCTTACACCTTAAGAACTTTATATTAATTCTATTTGAATATGGACTCAAGTTATTGAAGAACACTTTTTGCAATACTGACAAAGCAATAAACGCAGATGGTCCCAGATTTGCTCAGAAATTCCTTTGTAAAGCTATTTTGGTTTGCTTTCTCTGCTAGCAAAGTTTAAACAGCACTGTAAGAATCAATCCTGCACACCCCTGTCACACCGCTGGCTGAACAATCCTTTTTGGCCACAGCTCCTTAAAAGGAGTTTCCACACTCTCTGCACTGACATGCAAAATGCAGCCAGCCAAAGGCTCCCTACGCAGACACTAATGCACCGTAGCATCGTCGTTCTTTTTATTTACTTACAGAATGCCAAGCTTGATACAGTACTAAACAAAATGGACATGGTCCTGCCCCAAGGACTTGCTATGCTTTCAGATCTACCAACTCTGGTGCCACAAAACAACTTAAGCGTCTATATCTCCCTTGAACTTTCTGTTCCTACTTCAGAAGGTGACAAGTTCATGCAGAAGGGTCTGTGCCAATATGAGACAGTATTACCCTACAGCTGTCTGTCACTGTCCTTTTGCTGGTGCAGGCTGAATGAACGTTTCTTATCAAGTTCTGTGCAAAAGTCAGCTGTAAAACCCACCCTGGGAAGCTGGCCAGGACAGGTAGTGAAGGTAAGAGATAGGCCTGAGATTTTATATGTTATTTAGCTCAAGTGGTTTCCACACAATATGTGAAAAAACGTTGACATTAACCTGGGAGAAGATGTGCACTACCTTTCCAAGATCAACTTGTTTTGAGTCTTAGACCACTGTAATTTTTGGCAAATGGATTCCACACAGGCTACAAAAAAGAAACACTTCAAAAGTTAGTTGACTTTTAGGAGAGAACTGGGACTGTTGCTGGCTGCTAAGGAGTAATACAAATTAGAAGTAGGTCTTAAAGCTGGAGCAGATGTCTCCCAGATGTCAGCTGGAAAAGAGACATGTCCCTATGTCCCCTCCATGTGGTGGGTGTGCACAAAAGAGCGGAGCTGGCGGTGGGGACAAGACGCAAACTCTCTGAGTGCCCCAACTTCTCCCTTTCTGTCTGCCTTTGAAATGCAGCACAGGGACTCAGAAATAATCTGCAGCATTGCTCTGGGAAAACCTGTGCTGTGGATGCCATGAAAGGCAAGTGTGAATCAAAGGCTGAGGGTGAGGAAGATGAAGTTCTCTTTCTATCCTCCATAAATCTGCACCTGCCAGAGGGGAATCGACCTGCAGACCTGCAGGTGAAGGAGCAGGCAGGTTGCAAAACATATATCACAAAATGAATGCATTGCATAGCACACCACTTAGAGCATGAACACTTCTACTTTCAAAGCAAGTAGTTAAACGAATAAAGAATGATAGCTCTTCTTTGGCTATATTTTGGCTATAGAAAATTAAAAGTAATACCAGGTTTTGGTGTTTAGAAAGCAAAAGTTAAGAGACAGACAACAGCTAAATATTTAAGTCTACATTTTTCTGAATAAAAGGTTGCTATACAGCTGCTCATAACTCCTTTCCTAACAATAAGTTTTATTTCTTAGGTGCACATTCAATTGCCATGAATAAGAGTCAGACGGGGGAGCAGTTCTTTGGACGATGTTAGTGAAGACAGAGGAATGAGTGCATCATAACTGGTCAGTAAGGTTTCATAAAAATGTTGCAGAAAACCCTTGAGGATGCAGGGCCCTAGCTTTAACGTCCATCTTTACAGGCTGCTGATGAGTTTTCTGAAGCTGCAGGACATTATTTATGCTGGGTATGCTGGATAGACGTAGAGTTGCAATGACGTTTTGGTTAATGCAGTAGGATGGGCAAAGCATAGTTTTTCCTCTCAGGAGTCAATTTCTTCACAGATATCAAATACCAGGTGAAATATTATGGAGAATAATGACATTCCTACTAGTGATAACTCTGGAGATTTTTTTTTCTAAATAATAAAGATAAAATCCTGTGGATTTGAAGAAAGATATTATTTTTGCTTTTTTTTTTTTCTCGGAAGTCTTCTTAATAGCAGTGATACCTTGGACACTGGCTCCTCCCTTACTCTCTTATGGCCATGGCAATCTAACCTGCTGTGCATTGAGAAGGGAGACCCACCACTGAAATTAAGAAAACAGAGCTTATCGTCTACCACCGAGAAAAAAACCTGCCACTCTGCGACACAACACCACCTTGTCCTTTGTACAATTACAGACCTTGTTCAGTCTGGTTTTAGCCCCCCTATAGTGGTTTGCGTTACCAATAAAATATGCACACATCTGTTATGCTTACCATCTCCTCACACCACTGGGAGCTGGATAGTCATTAATGTCCCTATCTCAGAGAGGGAGAAAAAACAATGAATGCAGAATCAGATTGCATAACTCTTGGCTCTTCATCCCATGTTTATGCTAGTAAGCCATGACACTGCTTTTTACATACAATTGCAATTTTTCTTTTTTCTGGTTATTCATGATTTGGAGAATGTTGCTTTAGGCAGTCAATAGCAATTATACTTGGTGAAAAGAACATACAATACAAATTAGAGCAATATAGATTTTCCCCCCTGTTACTTTAATGTTTAGTTACCCTGTTAGATTTAAAGTGAGTACATAATGTTTAATAAATTGCTTTCACTAAAACCCATTAACTGACACTTAGAAATAGCATTTTAATCCAAAGGAGTGCAGCAAAACATTACTGCAATTAATAGGTACATTGGAGCAGTGAAAAATCCACTCTGAAACAAAGTGTATCCATGGTGGCAGGTTGTTTATATCCAATACTTAAAAGCATCTTGAAAACTGAGGGCAAGATCCTTAGCCAGCTCCCGTGAATGCCATGGAGTTACTCCCATTTACATTCAATGAGGGTTTGGCCCTGTGATTTAAACCCGTATTTCATTGCTTTGCTGGTGGCTGGGCACAAGATGAGGAAGAGGTTTAGGGCAAAGGCTTTATGGAGCCGTATGCCAGCCGACTGAGGGGCAGGAGAAGCTGGGCCATGGCTTGTGCTCATGATTACTCCTGCCTTTCCTCCTCCTCTTCCCTTCCGCACCTCTTCCCACCAAAGGCAGCATCTTCTTCCTGCGGCTTTTTTTTTTCCTCTCTCTCTGTTTTGGCAGCAGCAGGAAACGCTTGAACGAGGACTTTCTGATGCAGATGAGTCCTGGCAAGCAAGGTCCTCTGAGAGGAACCTTGTGTCTCTTTGACTTCTTTCTTCATGGTAACTTCTCTCTGCCTGGTCATTGAAATTTTTCTTTCGCTTTTTTAAAGATGCAGTGAATCAAAATTCCTTTCCTTGCATGACTGTCACAAAGCAACGTTTCTCTAGTTTCACACGGAGCACAAGTATTCCTTTCGCCAATAGCTGCACATGGCGTTTTGTTTGCAGGGAGAGGGGATAAAGGTTTCCAGCAAGCATAGCTAAAGCTCATGTGCTTGACCAGTAGTGTAGCTTTTTGTGATGTGTGCAGGGCTAAATGTGCTTCTCTCCTTCACCCCTGTCCTGAATGTGTCCTCAGGTGTCAGCCCTACTGCTTATGTTGCCCAACAGGACAAGCTTCTCTCCCACCATACTTCCCTCCCCCACCACACTTACCTCCCAGCACCCTTGTCCTGCTTTGGCACCCCCAGTTCCCTCTGCTACCCAAAACAGTCTCTTAAACCAGAGGTGGGCAACTCAGTGGCTGTCCAATACACTTGTCCTTCCCAGTTCCTGAGCTTTTGCCCTGTTTATGCAAAACTCATTGCTTATTGGGCAAACCTCTTCAGATGTAGTGGTTTTACTCTTATCTTGTAGTAACCCTGAAATATTAAAAGGAGCGTAGCTTTTCTTGATCCATTTTTCCTTCTTCTTAGTTGTTTTGCTTTCTCTTCCTTTGGTTTAGTTGAATATACGCACTCCAGCATATATTACTCAAATTTATTATGAAGCAACTCTTTATCCTTTCATACATCCTTCTTTGGCTACGACTCAGGAAACGCCTTTGTTTAAACAGCAACATGAAGAGATTTTTGTAATCTGTCATTTCCATACTGAAAGTACATGCAGTGCCAGTGCCAGAATTTGAGAAAACTTTTCTGCTGAGAGGATCTGCTAAAACAATGTCTGAATATTGCTTGCCAAGGAATGTGGATAAGGATGTTTTACATTTTTAAATAAAAACACAATAATCAGGTTTTATACCAGCAATTCTCATCTGTAATGCAAACTTGGTAGTTTAGCAGAAGCACATTCTATAGAATTTATTATGGCATCAGTAAAGACACTATTTTTCAATGTAAAGATTCATCCATGATTCCATTTCTTTTGAGGAAATTTTTTATGAATGTGCTAGAAGTACTAACAAAATATGAGACTGACTGATTGCAATCAGGTGGAGGAAGAAAGATAATACAGTATATGTTTTATGAATGCACAAAAAGTTCTTGAATCCGTACCCTGTAAGCGGGGGTCAGCCGTGGCATGTTCATTCCTGGGATACTTTGTGAATCCCCAAAACGACGTGGGAAGCTTTAGTGGTTCTTATAACCTTACTGATGACCGACGGCCATTCTGTGTGCGCATGTGCTTGTATCAGCGTTTGCACTAATGAAAAAGCCACCAAATCAGTAGGGATTTCCCCAGTAGCTGGGACGACCAACTTCATGATTTTCTGATGGAGAACAAACCTCAGTCTGTTCAGACTGAAAAGCTCAACAGTTAGGAACAGATCAGTATCTAGTTATAGTTGGCCACCATGATGTCGGCTGAAGGATTTTAGATTAGCTATGTTTGGACAGTTTTTATGAACTGCTTTTAAAGGATGATGAAGATACTTACCCAGAACAATGGTTCTTATACCCCCAGGGGGCGGTCCACCTGTACTAAAAGTTTATCCTTCCTCTAAAAATCAAGTCTCATCTCCTGAGTAATTTCACGTTTGTACCGTTAGCCATTTAATTTAAAGCATGGAACTTTATATAGCAACTAATCTCTGTGTGGCCTGGCAGAGTTGGTTGATTGTCACAGATAATTGGTTGATTTGGACAGTATTCAAGCTAGTGGCCGCCTGTATCCAAGATAATCTCTCTTTAGAATATACTGTGCACTCTTTTAAAGGTAGCACAGAAAGACCATCATCATTAGCAATTTTGCTGAAGAGCAATATTTAGTAACCGACTAACAGGCCATTACTTGAATTGCCTACCTCTGTCATTTCAGCACAGCTAAAATAGGAATTCCCTCTCAGTCTTCCAGAACATAAGAGGTTTGTAATCAACTATTTGTGTAAATCTGGGGGCATGTAGGTAGTCATGAATTGTCTGCTTTCCAAATAAAGAAAATGTTTAATTAGTGTCAGTAAGCTTCTTGTACAAACAAAAGGTTCTCCCTGGCTACATCTGCACTCAACAGAACCCCTTTCAATCCAGACAGACCTGTGCTGACAGAGAACAGCACACGCTTGTCCAGCCTGCAGCTTGCAAGGCATACACAGCAGCTGTGGGCAAATAGTGTATTTGATGACTTGCCTTTATTTACGCTCGTGCATTTCTCCAGAACAGATAATGTAAAACTTGGTCTCTGTCCAAAGGAGTGTTCAAATCATCTTTTTGTTCTGGTATTGAATGGCAGCTAACACAGCAGGGCCCAGTCCATAATTAGGGTTCTTGGTCCCAGTTGCACGCGTCAGTAACAACAATAGCAGCAACCCCATTATTCTTGCACTTACTCATTTGTAAACGTCTGGAGATACCCTCTGATCTTTATATGTTTTGCCAGCACTTCATGTAGAGTTGCAACTTCATCCAGTGCAACAACTACAAGGACTTACTCATAGAGTAAGGGGATAAAAACTACCATGGCAACTTTTGCTGTGAAGAATGCAGTCGTATAGCATTGGAACACATCTTCAGCCACTATAAACCTCAATGAATTACTTTATATTAAACCAGATGAAGGTCCAGCCTAGACCCATTTAGGTGAAATTTACAGAGGTCTGCAAGAAAATTTTACTGAGGCCTCTAATTTTTGTTGATATCAGCTGGATAATTTTATCTGTTAAAAGGGACGGTGAATCAGCACTAGTTCTGCCATGTTGTCTCGATAGCTGCAAAGTGTGGGGGTGCATGACACACGACAGCTACGGGACCCGCAGAGTGGTTCAAATCATGTATTCCTTCAAAAATGCAGAAGATCCCACATATCTTGGAGTTCGGGAACAACCGGGCAAAACCTGCCTCCAGACTGCAAGCCATCACTGAGGCCAGCAAATAGAGAGAGAAGGAGGGAAAACCTGCCAACCCGAAGATCAGCGATTACTGTTTGCATTCCCTCCAAGGCTCCAACTGTTTAATATTTTTGGGGTTTTTAGTAGCAAAGGATCATTAATCCTTAACTCCTAATCAGTGCAGACATTAACGTGCAGTAAATACAATTTACTTGGTTTGGTAAGTGTGGTTGTCTGTGTGTTATTTTGGAATTGTTCTCATCAATTATGGAAATAAGTATTTTGCATGCCCCACCTTTGTTAGACATGTCATGGATCTAGGAGTCAATAGTCCATCATTTAATATTTTCCACGTATATAGATCATTGATTTCAGAGAACAACATTCACTCCATCTTCTGCCCTGTAGTCATACTCTATACCAAAGTGTCATTAAAAACACGGATTCAAAATGCTCAGCAAAACAGGTTCCTTAAGAAGATGGTTTAATCACTACAAATTTCTACAGACCCAAAGGCACTACCTGACATTCAGCCAAATTGCAGTTAACTATTAGGCCATTCCTCAGTTTTACTGAGCTCATTTCAAACCGAGTTAAACAAGGAGTGACTGACAACAATACTAACTCCCACAGCATCAGTACTACTGCTCTCGTGCTGCATTAGGAAGGGACTGGCACAGCTCCTGCGACCATCGGTGCATCCACCTGCAGCTTCTGCTACACAGACGGCTGACACAAAACTTCTCAAAAACATAGGCAAAGCCAACGGGACCAAAACCAGGCGGCTCCCGAAATGAGAGAGGTACAGGAGGGAGTAGAAGAGCTGAGGCTTGGAGAAAGACCTTGAAAAGCCACATTGGGTGTTCCTGCTACGGTGGGGGGAGAGACCTGGTGAGGAGGTGCCCCCAGCTCCTGGGGTGCCAGCCCTGGTCACAGCCAGCCACCACCAGCCCTGTGTCCTTGGGGACAGCAGGGGCCTGCCTGGCCCCCCCAGGTTCTGCTGTAGGAAATGCAGGTCATTTCACTGCCTGCAGCAGCTGCCTGTGGTGGGTAATGCCATGCCGCAGAGCTCCAAGCCTGTCAGGGGTGTGGGATGGCTGGGGAGGAGAGCATCTGCACCCCACTCATATCCCCATGGGGTGGGCTTTGAGGGGCAGCTGGGTGCCCCATTCATAAGGCTGGCACTGTCTCTCCCACCACAGCCCGTGTTTCCCCCCCCTACCTGCTGCTTCTTGAATCAGGGTGGCAAAGGCTGGAGCAGAGAAGGAGGCAGCATTCTCCCACAGGCTGCTCCTTGCTGGGAAGCAAGCTTGTACCATCAGGGACAGAGCACAAGGACTCACTTTTGGACACAAGGTATCCATCTTTCTCATGCTCTCCCCACCCCATTTAGGGTGGATGCTTACTCAGGTCTGAACATTTTTAATGCTGGAAGTTGAAAAAGAGGCCACCCCCTGGCCCTCAGTCTAGCCTTCTTTGCCTGACAGACATCATGGCAGGGATGAGATGAGTCTTGAGGAGTAGGAAGCAGAAGAGAGAAGTGGCATTACAGCTAGGCTTAAGCAGGTTTTTGACAACATTGAACCGAGCCTGTGCTATTTCCATTTGCTGCATGGGGTTTTGACGATGTAATTAAGACAATGTCAATATGATCCAAAATGGAATAATAATTCCAAATATCTCATTCGGATTCCCTTTTCAGTGCTTTGGGTTGACCTGAGAGAGCAGGTACTGCAAATCATCTTGACCACCTCGCAGATTGTGAAAGGCTGACCCATTTGATTTTGCAAAAAGGGAAAAAAGTGACAAACCTGGAAGAATGTAATGCTTGGCCAAATAAAATAGAAGAGGGACAGTTTTGCTATACAGTGTATATTTTAAAGGTTTTTTTCAGTGGCCTTTGCTCATAAAGTTTTGTCTGTCAATCATGTATCAGGAATAAAAACGATAGAACAGGTGAAAAAGTAAGCAAAAGCTGTTGAGAGAGTTGGGGGTTTATCTTTTTTAAGAAAAAAAGCCATAGAAAAGACACAGTTTTGTGGAAAGACACTGCAATAAGTTGTTCATACCTTCTCGATGATGGCTTGGAGATTCCACACTGGCAGAGGCAAAGCACCTCTGCAGCAAATTGAACCAATTGAACTAACTCGGTAGAGAGTACAGAACGTGAAAAGTTTTCTTAATACATAAAACCCAAAGAGTCTTCCTTGTGTCCAAACAAGTAAGTTTCCCTCCAAATAAGCATCTTCTTTTCCTGTGCTGGACAAATTCATGTGCCTTCATCTCACCATCCCAACCACACTGAAGACTCCAAGGAAATGTCTGAGAACTGGAAAAGAAACGAGAGGAATTTTCTGAAGAAGACAGGGCTCTGGGCTTTAGAGCTGTATTATCTCTTCCTCTGAGCCAAGCATCAGCTCTGCTGAGGGCATTTGTGACCCCTGGGAGTCCTAGGAAGCGCAGCTGCTATAATGGCGTATTTCTAGGAAACTGTTCATACGGAGAGATTGTGGGACCATAATGACGCAGAGACATATGGTTTCCCACAACACGGGCACTGGGCTCACTTGGAAAAGTCTTGGGAAGATCAGACCCTCCCATGCCACTCTTTCACAGTGCCTAATCACCAGACCTCTGCTATTTAGAAGGGATTTTCGTCTACTTTACAGGTAACTAAATGCTAAGTAGGGCAGTGGGGCTTAAGTCTGGTTCTCGTGTCTCACACGACTGCATTAACCATGGGACTATAAAGCTACGTTCTTGAAATGCTTGAGTGTTTAACAATTTGAGTGTTTCAACTGCTAAAATCGAAGATAGCCTCAGCTCAGACCCCTAACAGTACCATCCTTCTGACATTCACTTGAAATGTGAAAAACTCAGATTCAAGTGTCTGTTCAGAAGACTGGGAGCAAATAGGCACTCCATCCGCAAATGGATGGAAAGAGGAGAAACACAGACCTGTGTAGCCTGGGGAAAGTGTCAGCTAAGAGAGAAATAGCCTAGACATGAGAAGAGGTATGCAGTAAATGAGAAGGTTTCCGAGCATTATTGGAGAGTCGTTCTCAAGCAAGTTTCCTGCTGGCGTAGCAGGGACAAGACTTAAGAGGGAGTCTTGATCAATTTGTGAAAGGCTATGAATGGCAGCACTAGCAGGAGACTGGATTGATGATAAAGGCAGATCTTTTATGATCTATCTGCAGCAAGTCAAGCAAAAATCTAAATGAATTCAGCTTGTGTGATTATGAAGGTCAGTCCTCAGAGGGTACACAGTACTAACTAATTATAAGAAATAACACACATAATGAAGAGATGTCCTGAATTCTGTGAGTTGTCTATGCATCGAGAAGAACATCAGGACATGCCAAATATACCCTGTCTGTGCCCGCATGTCCTAAAAAGCATGTAGTTGTAGAAAGCAGCTCTTCCTCACCAGCTTCCTTAGAACATGAACTCTGCACCTTATCCTTGGCTCAATGCTGCTTCCTCAGAGGTTACCTTTCTTTTTAATGTCCTGTTTATTGCTATAGGCTACATTTGTTGGTGTTTAGTCAATGAGCTTATGCCTCAACCATAAATGTAGTGCACCAACAGGCAAGGCTCTTAAAATGCCACATTCGTGTTCAAATTAGCAGACGCTGAAAAGATTTCTATAATGTCTTAAATAGATGGCACCAAGTAGGCAGTCTGAAAGCTCACTAAAAATGACAGTTCTCATTCACTTCCAAAATCAAGACCACATCCTGAACCAGAATCTTTGAGGAAGCAAAGAGGATTTAACCAGGCGAGTGCTAAAATCCACCCAAATGTACAACAGTTAAGGTATCCTGCAGGGCACAGTGGCAGCGGCAGCTGGTTGGGAGTCTGGCACTAAGCCATGAGTTGGCAGTGCGAGCAGCCTGGTTTTTGGTGTGAACCTTCTAACTCTTTTTCATGCCACCTCCCAGAAATTTCTCACAGGCTTAAAATGTACACATAATTACAGAGTCTGGACTTCTTTTTATCTTTCCAGCCACTGAATTCCTACCTACTTTCTTCTCCTTTTGCCTCTTGTGGTCTCTCTTTCCCAGTTCTTTTCTCATCGGTGTGTACCCAAAAATCTTTATACCAATCCCCTTCTTCAGAACAAATGTCCCTCCGCTGTAGCCAGGACGAGCCCTCCTTCTGCAGGTGGAGGGTGCCAGTAGTCGTTTTTCCGGGACGCCGAGAGGAACTGGCAGCGGAGGAGCACACATGAGGAAGGAGCGTGACTGTGAAGCTGAAAGTTCACCAGCCACCACGTGCCACAGACATCAGAACACATGTTCCTCTACCTTCTCTGCTCTGCCAAAAATAAAGGCTAGGGGCAGAACGCCGGTCTCCAAATCGTTTGATTGCCCTCTGCTGTGACTCAGGGACAAATGTTTGTCTTCTAAGCAGCAGGAAAAAATCAACAAAGGGAGAAAGTTCGTCTACCTATAAAATGACTTTAGCACAAACAGGCAGATAAAGCTGGTCAGCACTTGGAGGTTTCAAACTATCTGAAATTGCCACAATCTGGGGTTTGTTTTCATTCCGAATTCCAAATGAAAAAATAAGGTTTTTCTAGCATAACATTACAAGCAAAAGAAGAATCATGATTTCAGGTAAATCACAAGCATTCAATTTTATTGAAATAAAAATATTGTGTCCTGATTTTGATCCTTTCAATTTCACATTATAGAAACATAAGAGGAAGCTGTAATGATAAAGGTGACTTGCTCTATTATAAATGATACACTGAATTAAATCAGATAAATTTCACAAACCAATAAAGTGGTTTGTCCCAGTAAGATCACGATCTGATGCTTAGACCTTAGATGCTCTTTCATGAAAAAAAATCTTAATTGACATTTTTCTCATGAAAAATATAGATTTTGGTGAAACAGGCTTTTCCAACTCAAAAAAAAGTTATTGGAAAAAATTTGCCGATTTTGAACACTCTCAAAGGTGTTTTAATCTTGGGGTTAAAACCTGACTCAAAGCCCCGGTGAATCAACGGGCAGAGTGGGTGCTGATCACCTGGTGACTGCACTGTTACCAACGGTGCACAACCCTGCTGGAAACCAGGTCATTCCAGTGATTAAACTCATTTACAATACTTCGAACAGGAGAGTTGTTCTGAAAGGATCACAGCAATATTGACTAAAAAGTCAATGAGATGCTGGGGAAATTAACGTTGCACACTTGATACACTTAGAAATGCCATTAGCTGGAAACGGCTAATCCTACAGAATGGGGGCATGGAGACAGTGAGTTAGGAGCAAAGGCGGCATTCAACAAGGTGGGTGAGTAACTCCAGCTGCCACTGGATTTTGCACGATGCACGGACACTGAGGCAGTCCGGCCATCAGCCCCAGTTTTGCAACATGATTTCTGTGAGTGGAACAAACTGCACAACTGGAGCACTCACTGTTTAAAAAGAAATGATTAGAAGGATCATTGATTGCTCTCAGGTTTACTTGGCAATGCTGTTCTTTTCTCTGATCTCCTGATATACTTCATAGCAGATGCATACCCTGCAGACAACAACCCTTACAAAAACAAGCTTAGGAATAAAGAAGCTGTCCCCACTTCTATTTTTCTTTTTTCTTTCTTCTTTCTTTCTTTTTCTTTTTCTTTCTTTCTTTTTTCTTTTTTTTTTCTTTTTTAACTGGAAGTCCTTCTTGGAAAAAGCTATTTCATAGCTGTCTACTGTCTTTCAGGGGAGTTTATAACTGATCTCAGGAGATGTGTGGGATCTAATTTATCAACGGATCAGAAAAAACTGTAACCAAACAATACAATAGTAATCCATTCTCCATCAGAAGAAACACTTTCAAGATAAAGAAAAATCCTTTCACTCATTTTAAATACGGGTCAGTGACGGAGGCAAAAATAAAGATATAGAGCTTACAATGAATACCTCAGATATAATTGCTGGTGCAAGAAGAAGGATACTGCCTTTATGCAGTGACTGCATGCACATGGGATGATTTTTCTGTAGTACTTTTATGTAGGGAGTTTGGACCAAGGTAGATCCCTCTCAGTTTATTTGTAGGTCAGCTTCAGTATTTTGTTTTTGGAGCAGCTCCTCTCTCCTTGTCCTTTTCCAGCCTTCTCTCTTTCCTCTGCTGCACAATTACTCGTTGTGTCAGAGCAGTCAACAGGCTGAGCCACCGTGATTTTTTTTCTGAGCCTTCCTGTTCCCTCGTTTTCTGACATTCCTAGCATGAATAGGTGCGCTAAGATAATTACGCTAATCCATCTAGCAAAACACCCAACTTATACATTTGAAGTTAATTAGATAAACTTCAAAATGGGTCATTTTTCAGCCCCTCAGTCTCCCCTTGCTTATGAGCATTACCCCTGAGGGGACTCTTTCTCAATCAGGTAGACATTTCTGGGAATGAGATCTAATGAATCCCTTTACCTCCTGAACTGAAAACCTCTTTTCATTGAGACTTAAGCAACTGAGGACAAATTCAGGCATGGTAGAAGTAGGAGCTCTCCCAAGGCAACAGTACGGCTTCTTTCTGTCTAAATTAGGCTTTCTGTGAGCAAAAGTGTTGCCGGATCCTTTCTTGTCTGGTAAAGAAAGGCAAGGTAAGACTATAGCAATCAGTTCCCCTTACCGACATTAGTGCTACATGCAGATAAGAGCATTCAAATGAATAGTAGAGCCTTGCCAGAAATGGGTCTGTTCTCTGGATCCTGGAGCTGGATTGAATTTCACTAGTAGCAGGGCCTTTTCCCCCACCCGATTTTTCAAAATGCTTCAGCCCGATGCTGTCAAACTAATGCTTTGTGCTCTTTCAATGTGAAATGGTATTTTGTGTTTTTAAAAATTTTGAAAAATTATTTTAATTTTTTTTTTTCCTTTTTCCATTAGTGGGGGTTGACTGCAGTATTTTTATCGATTTCCAACTGGAGTCACATTCCCGTAAGCCCTTGCCAAGTGCCTGGTAAGAAACAATCCTGACCTCTGCAGAACATGCTGCTTAACTGAGACCAACAAAAGGCAGCAGGGGAAACAGAAGCACTGAGTTGCAGCAGGTTGAACAAAATCAAACAGCAACTCAGTGGCAAATCTAGGATTCAGTCAAAACATTTAAATGACTCAGAGTCATGCTTCTCCTTTTACATCAGCAACATTACAACAGAGATGAATATCACAGCAGACTTTCAGGCTTTTGACAAAGAAAGGAGTGCCTGAGTACGCCTCATTTTTGGGCATCAGTGGGAAAAAAAGACAGACTTTGGGGGGGAACAGGCACAAATGCGAAGCATTACTCATAGCAAATGTAACTGGTGAAGTACACAGTCACAAACCTGTGCTACTCTGTATTTCCTAGCTCTTGTGGCCTCTGCCAACTTAAAAGAAAAGACAATGAAACCACCTCCTAAAAATGATTTTTACGCCAATGTGGTGCTAAGTGCATTTCCAAAGCACTAAATGTGAGTCGTACCAGGAAGAGTCTTACTTCATTAGTTAAGATGGGAGATGTGATATATCTGGGCTTAACAACCCCCCGCTAGAGCAGACTTGCTGTTTTCTTCCAGACCTTCCCACATCTCCAAAGCAGAAGAGAGGAGATGCTGCCCCTGAACGGCACCGTGCTGAGCTCGGACATGCAGCCCTGCCAGACGGAGCTGTAAGGCTGCTGGCCGGGCTGCAGGGGAGCCAGCCTTACTGCTGCTGCTGGGACCGCACGGGAAGGCATTTGCCATAAAGTTGGGTGTGTGAGGCAAAAAAATCATTGAGTCAGTAAAACTGACACAGGCCTTTTGTTTTCTCTCACTCCAGAATAAAAGGGTAACACACGCCGGCTGTGTGCGACCCACTGAGGCTCAATTGTTCCCTGAGACAAGAACACAGACGAGCTTCCCGTGCTTCCCCCAAACTGCCACTGTAATTTTAGAGGTGGAAGCAGATGAAAAAGGTTTTTCCATTGTAATACAAGGTCTTTTCTTCTATTGCCTGCCACAAGTGTAATGCCTTGTTATTTTCTGCTCTTTTTGCTTCCAGAATGAGCTCTGATGGAGCTCCCTAATGATAACAAACCATCACCGCAGTAATATTGATACCTGTTGTAATCACTGGCATTCTGGCTTTTCAATTTTCACTATTTGCCTTGGATCAAGTAGCTCTGTTCTAATGCAACAGAAGGTCACCAGATGAAGGGGCTGATAACAGAGAGGGACTGTTCTACTTAACATGCATGGAGGATTATGCTTTTCAGTCGTCCTCGAGCTAATCTTTCAAGTTGTCCTTTTTTGACTTTCTCAGTTTAATCAGTTTAATCTCATCTTCCCTCTTTTCTGATTACAAGGATTTTCTGTAGAAACCTTGCCTCCACAATAAGGACCACGTGGCAATTTATTCTTATATTGATTTCAACATCTCTTTTCGGCTACCAGGGCTCTGATGCAAGGAGGGAGGGTGGGAGCCAGAGGGGAAGCAGAGGGTCCCTCTAGTGCCTCCTGCCTAGCAAATCCTCACACTTTTGTTATCTGGGAATCTGAATACTCCTTTAATACACTTGAAGTCAGAAATGGCAGCCAGACTGGAAATACTCAGCTGTGATTAAAAGTTAGTGGAGACAGTAAGAGCGATAAAGCATAATCACAAGACAAGCTAAATCTGGGGCACCAGTAATCAAACTGTTCAGGCCACATTTTCCAAGGGGCTTTTTCATCGTTGCCATCACAACTGCTTACCCAGCAGAACATAGCATTTCTTGCCCCACAGGTGGGGAAACCAGGTGGAAGGTCCAGGGAGTTAGACAGAGTGGCCAGTCTGCACAGACGGGTTTGTGCATGCATTTGCACATGCATTTGTGCACGCAGATTTGACTGCACAGGCAAACTTCTGTGTTTTTGTATATCTCTCCGGGACAGGAGGAATTCCCACAGCTATTGATTTTTCCAGGTAGGAGGGATGAGGACTGCTTAGCACTGGATTGGCATTTTACCTATTTATGTCTGCAATGTATAGTAAGAAAAGAGAGAAGAAAGCAGCGGGCAATATGCTTTTCCACTATACACGCTACCTAACCCTTGAGTCAGGATGCTCAGGCAGCTGTAGGGAATAACCGAGCAGGGAACAGGCAGCCCCACTCCAAGAATAAGCTGACCTTATCCAAAAAGAGGTCCAAGAGATGATTGCTACCTTGCTCTTGCACCAAATAAGTAAGGGAGTTGTCCCAACCTCCCACCCATTTGGTTGCTTCTGCTTTAGATACCACCTCTTCATCACATCTTCATAGTCTCTTATTCCACAGACATCTGAATGTTTATCTGTAGTCTCACTCTCCCCCAGACACACACACTTCTTCACCTGTGAGTAACACAACAGCAGCGAGATGGGATCTGATGCAATGGGCTGGTGTATCTCTTTAGCCCTGTAAGTCTGCTCTATTTTTCTTACAAGTAATGAAGGATTTTGCTTTCTCTTCAGGGTTCCTGGAGATAATGATATACCATAGCCAGCGGAGGTGAACATCTGTTTTAAGAACTGTGAACTTACAGAGACCATTTGTCTATCTGATCTTCCTTTCTTGTTTTTCAGTGTGCCCTATCCATTTCTCTGTTAATTAAATAGATGTGAAATCACTAAACCACTGGGTCGAAGAAACAATTAAACAACAACTGAAATAAAAAAGTGGGAGGGAGGAGACTCTCTTTTCTTTTTTTCCTCTCAGCTGATTCTGCTTGGTAGAAATCACCCTACTTTTTGAGCGTGCACTTTCTTTTCCTTTCACAGAAAGAATACTTGGATTCATGAGGGCGTATCCACCTAGTGACAATATGGTGGAGTTAACCCAAGAGAACAATGCATCCCATTAATCTGCTTGTGCTTAATTGGTAAGTACAGTATGGGGCTGGCATTTCAAAGGCAGACTGTAAATGTACTTGAATTGGTTGCTATTTAATTGATGCAACTGGCACACACATGCACGTACCCTAAAAAAGGGAGCGAAGGAAAGCAACAAGAAGTTACTATGCATCATTTTTTCCTTTTTTAACATTACCTTTAGCAGCTATAGGCAAAAAATAATAAGCATGAAGCTACCGTCATCAGCCTCTGCACATGCTGTCTGAGGAGAAAAGATCGCCCCACGCCTGCCTTGCCCAGCACCCCGCAGCAGCCTGGAGCTGGGGAGCCTGGGAGCTGTGGGATGTGGCAGAGCAGGGAGGGAATCACCACTGCAGTCCCCCCAGCTTACCTTGCTGCCTCCTTTGCACATAAGCGTGTGGGCAATCGCGTGCTCCCCTGGGAGCTCCGCAGGGAAAGGGGGAAACCTCTGACGCAGCCGGTGCCCCCAGCCTCTGCTCTCTGCCGCAGAGAGGAAGAGCAGCGGGCCCAGCAGGGCAGGCCTGGGACCCGGGGGTTTGCCAGGAACAGCAGCAGGGAGCGAGGGTGGAAAGCATGAAGACTAATGAGAGGCGATGGGCTACTGCATTGCAGAGACGGACAGAAGCAGAATCACAAGGACGCTCTGGTCACTCTGGGCAGGAGCACGGACCAGGGCTGCTTTCTAGAACAGCAGAGGGCAAGCAACATATTTTTGTTTCACTAGCTGTACTCACATTTAAACAATACTGGAGGATGTGGGACGGCTTTGCAGGAAGTTGAAAATCACCCTTTCATAAAGCAGAGCTCACCTTCCCCTACAGGCATGAGAAAAGGGAAGACTGCTAGAATACAAGTTCTTTGGCAACCCAATAGAGACTCGTATGACTAGAATATTGAATACGTGAAATCACTTCCCACAAAACCATAGACTTCTTTGCTAAAAAATGAAGAGTCCCACATCGTTAACAAGACTATCACAAAAGCAAAGTGAAAAAAAGCTAAGCTTTCTTCTCTTGTGTCCTACCTACCCTACTGCCACCAGCACTCCATATCATGTGCACATAAAAATGTTAACTTTACCCTTCCAGAAACCTCTTTACTAAGTTGTTCCCTGTAAATATGATTAGTTCTTGAGCCTTCTGACTGAATTATTTTTCCCACCCCAACATTATCCATTGTGTGGATGCTGCAGTCATAATCTGTGAAACGAATAGCACTTGTTATAGTTCTTAAATAATCTTACCACACGAATATAGCAGAAATTTGCCCAGTTGAGAAATACAGCTCACGAGGCTAAATTCTTGCAAAATAGTATCCCCCTGAAAAAGGGTTTCAGCAGTGTGAAAAAAATAGAAATAGGCAAAGGGAAAATGACAGTTAGCCCTGCAATTCCTTGTGTCTGCACTTTCCTGTTGGATGTGACAAGGCTGTAGCAATCTTCACCTTTCTATATCCGCAGCACAGCTGGTCTATCCCTTATCCGGAAAAGACCAGAAGATCTCCGGATGTGTCTTGTACTTTATAAATTCAAAAGCAGTGTTTTGCACCTGGAGCCTGGAAGGGAGGGTGGAGGTGGCAGGAACACAGGGATGCACCTTGTGTGCATCTACATAGTAGATGTATAGATGTATAGATGACAGTTTGGAAGGGAGACAGGAGGAGAGAACAAGGTGGAGCAATCATAGCACAAATGACCCGTTTCTGTGGTTTCCAGACCGTTACTATCACATTATGAATTGCCTGCCAGCTGTCCTCTGTATCACCTGAACACTAAGAGTTGGACCTACACATTTTTCTGGTCAGGTCTTCGTCTTTTCAAGTGAGATCTCCCCCTCTGAAAGAGTCAGGAGAAGGTATCCGTAAGCCTACAGCAGCTGGAACCCAGAAGACCCCGATAAGAAAAGGCAGCGCCCACAGCACCAGGAGAGGCGAGAGCAGAGGGCTGCGTGCAGAAAGCAGCACAGCAGTTTTGGAAGGGAAAGAAGTGGGGAACTTTTAAATGTTGAGCATGAACTAGTTCTTTCTAAAAAACTGGATTACAAACAATCCTGTGTGTAAAAGTACTAGGAAAAAAAAAAACAGCCAACCTCAGTTCATCTCTCCCTTTTAAGGAGCAAAAGAGCCTGGAACAGTTCTAAGACGTGCATTTCTGTTCACAAAAGGTCCCGATGCAACATCTGCACCGGTGTCCAATCTGGATTTTCAAGTGAAATCAGCTTTGTGGGTACATTTGTGCACTCACAGTACTGGCAAATCAAGGCAATATCATGTAACACAAAGCCATACACTTTTCCCTAGTTGCCCTAATTGTATTCTGCTATTAAATGATCATCATGCAAATGTTGAAAGGGGAAGAACTTGCACGGTAATGGAAATCCTCTCTGTTGCTGTAATCTATTTACGGAGGTTTTTCCAATTATTTTTATATTAAAAAAAAAAAGAGTAAGAAATATGAGTACAAAGAAACTACAGAGAAAAGGCATTTGTGATTGGATTAGTGAATCCAGAACAAAATCATCAATAGATGTCTTTATTATTAAAATAGAGTAGCAATTTTGGCTGAATGATTAGCCAAAGCTTCAAAGCCTTGCAGAGTTGTTTCTATTAGCATAAGAAATCAGCAGTGTAAGTCAATTGTACTCTTGGCATAATCTTAAAATAATCTTGTTTACTTTCCCCCCCAAAAAGGGACGAAAAATTTCACCCAAAGCCCATTTTCCAGAATGTAATAACAGCAAAAGCATCAGCAAAGACTGTTATTCTCGTTCAGGATTTCCCAGATCTGACACTCTAGAGAGCTTAACATCCAAGCCCTGCTGGCTGGCTGCTCCCTCTCCACAGCACATGGCCAACTCTTCTTGCAAGACTTGTGCTCTCTCACTAGCAGGCTTCAGCCAAAACCCCTCGTGTTTGCACAATGAGTTGCTCGTGCCATTGCCTTAGCTCTGATACTCCACAGTTCTTCACGGCACTGGCCCTCCACCAGGAGGGACCCAGTAACTCCCGCGGAAGTCTGAAGGACATCGCAGGCTTACCCGCTTCTGCAGTTTGGGGAAGTAGGGAGGACCAGAGACCATGCAGCAAGCCATCTTCAGCAGTTTTTAGCTTGAGAAGAATACAAAAGCTGCCAACAGCAGAGCTGATTCACTGCAGGCTTTGCCAAGTCCTTCCCTCCCGGACAGAAAGGTTCCAAGGTTTGCTTGTCCCATACCATGTCAGCCATGGCACCAGGCCAAGCATTTCACCTAGGAGCTGGGGATCTCTCTGTGTTCATAGTGGATCTGCTACTTTTTACATTAAAATCTCCTGGTGCTGGTGCTGTCCCTCTATTCTTTCAAGGATCCTTTTCCTCATGTCTTGCATTGCTTCAGTGACATCTCCCAGTGGATGTTTGCTAATCTTTTACTTCTAGTAACACGGATAAGGCATAAGATTTATACAAGCTGTGTCTCTTAACTTGCCTCCTTCCCATTTATTTATTTTTTCTTTCTTTTTCCTGAAGTAAGATCAACACATAACATTTCTTCTGCCGCAGCACAGCCATTGGGCGTACCCTTTTATTCTGATTTGTCATTTCATTGCCATGCTAACTGTGTTGTGAAGACCTGTCAATTCCATTTATTGAACGTCTTTAAAATCTGTGCTTGGTTAACGACTGAGGCCACTAAAACTCTGGTGCATGCTTTGGTTCTTTCTCAGCTTGAATATTTAAACGGGTTTCTTGCTGGCCTTAGTGCATTTATTCTATCTAAATTGCAATCTGTGCAGTCATTTGCCTGGCCTGGTTTCTTTTTTTTTTTTTCCTTTTTTGTTTTTTTGCATGCTTCACATTCCCTTCATGAAACTCTGTTACTTGGGTCACTCCTGTTTTATTATTCTTATTTTGCATATTCCATTTAAGATTTTGACACAGGCCTTGTTTTATTTAAACCATTTTCTTATAGGGTCTGGGGAGGAGGCTGTTGTATGAGGACAGGGTGGGGGTCTAACACCACGAGACCCTTGTCACCTGAACCAATCTAAGGTTTGTCTGTCACTTCTCATACCATCCTGACAGTTACCCAAAGGCTTCATCTAAGAACAGAAGTTGGAGGGCTAAGCCATTGCGCATGATTTGTCCCTTGCAACAAGATGTAACCTGACATAATCCATGGAAGTGTAGCTTAACATTTCAAACATGCCCAGAGATAACAGTCATTTTGCAGAAGGTGCTACCAAGCGTCTGATGAAAACTGCAGAATACGTACTGGGAAATCCTGTTGCTGGTACAAATCTGGTGCATCTTTATTTCTGGCTCCATCTTCTCACAAAGGCATTCTTTGTGATAGATATATTAAACCGTATCTCCCCGTTACAACAGCAGTACTTTTCCATCACCTTTAATTATGTCAGATGCAGCATGCGGCTCAAGCTCACCTCCATTTACCTGATGCATTACTGTCATTTTGAAGGGCAGATGTTCTTACATCCCATGCCTCAACAAGCTCAGCTCTTTTCTATTGCTTTACAGAGACGTGGCTCCAACGAGACGTACCGCTTGTGTGTGACACACCGACTGGATCTGTACTCCACACCACCACGCGCACAGATGCTTCCCTTAACCTACTGCAGTTTGTCACCATTCTGCTCCAACACATCCACTGTACATTGGTTTTACGGCTCTACCCGGGATTGCTATTGCAATATTCTGGAGTATTTATCTGGTTTTTTGTAAGGGAAATGCTCATCATGTACTGCTATCTGGAGACCAGCAATTCCAGTTCATAAGCTTTCAAACTTGTTTTCATTCTGTAATGGAGTGAAAAGCCCATCTTTTGAGAGGCCTCACAGGTTCATATTTTGCAAAATTCTTGACTTGCAGAATAAAGAACCCCCCAGACTTTGGCTTAGAAAACTGGAGATTTTTACACCCTTGAGAGACGAGGAGTCTTGGCCCTCCAAAGTGCTCTTCTTCACACCTTCCTTCACATGGGCACCCCTTGGCGAAGCATGTCTGGGAGAAGGAAAAAGCACATTTGATGAAAATCCAAATAAGATCCAGCCAGTTCTCCTCATGCTCTTTACACTGAATCTCCCAACCCCAGCCCTTCACAGTGCCCTTCAAAATATGTTTACCATACGGTGTGCTTTTCAGCCTCCTTGTTTGCTCTCCACCACGAGCAACTGGTCAAGCGGGCAATAGTAGAAGGCACAGAAGCGTCATAAATCTTTAAGAGACCTGATAAAACTTTTAAGGCAGCTCCTGCCTCCCCAGCCCGGCAGAAGATGTGATGAGGGACGCGTGGTTGTTCTGGTAACGTCACACTGTCCCTCCAGCGACTGTAGTGCCAAGGTGTCAGCACAGCACGCCTCGGCGGCTTCACCATCCTCAGATGCAGAGAGGGAGACGGCAATATTATCTCCAGTAATTCTCACCTCTCCTGGCCCAAGGGCCCTCTCGGGGTACGCGCGGCTCAAAGGCTGGCCTTTCACTTCTTCCTACACGAGCAAAGGAAATACTTTTTTTCTCAGACCTCTAAAGAAAGTTTACACCTTTATTTCTGAAACACCAAGGAAAGAAGGCTTTAAATAATACATTTCAAGAGTGCTTGTGTGCAAGTATCAGGGAGGGATGAACTCATTTGAACCGCCGAGCGGTAGGAAAACTGTATTCAAACAGCACACCTGAAGTCAGCTGTGAAAACGCTCTGCCGCTACAAAAAAGCCACTGAAGAGCATGAGAGGGGCCTTGGGAAGGGAATTGCCACCACCGGCAGCTCCCGATCACAGTGCCGAAGCTCCAGTACCCAGTGAGAAACACCACTCCTGGCAGAGGGATAGGGACAACAGCTACCTTCTCCTTGCCCCTTCTTGAAAACGAAGAAGAAAATAGCAGTTTATTTAGAAGAAACAAGACCACAGCGGCCCTTTGACCAGTCATTGGCAAGCAATTCATGAGTTATAGGTAACGTATTTTGATTAATTTGAAGAGAAAGTGATTAAGGCAACATGCTGAGAAGAATCGTCAGTTTTGCAACAGAATTGTTATATTTGCAGTAATGACCTGAAGAAGACTATCCACAATATTTTTCCTTTTTACCTCTTGCAAACAAAAGATACAGTGTTTGTGAGTCTAGGCACAGATTGAGAAGAAAGATGAGAGATTAGCGAAGCTAGTGTTACACCTTGCTTATAGATGGGAAACTAAAAGACCTTCTCACATGACCATATGGAAGGAAACAAGATCCCTCGCAACACATGCTCCCAGGTTAGAAACCGAAGCTTATGTTTTCATAAGTCCTTGGGACTTCATAGCCTGTTCAGGCATCAGAGAAGACAATTAAATGAGCAAACATCCTTTCTCGTTGTTCTCGGTGGGAATTCTTGGTGCTAACTATTCTGAAATGATACCCTTAATATGCTGATTTCAGAGCATTTACACCCTGCGGGAGTTTTGTCCTCTGACTGTGTCAACTCTAACTATAGTGGATGGAAAACTGAGTGAGTTGTAATTGGTTTTATCAACCGGACAGCAGAAGCAGACGGATTAAAAAAATCACAGATGATCTTCATCAGAAAACGTCACGCTCTACAGCATTCTGGGACTATGTGGACTTCTCTGGGACCATATGTGTCTTTTCCAGACCCACAGGGCAATACAAGTATAATGTGCTCAAATGTTTGAGGCTGATCCTATATATTAAAAAAACTGAACAGAAAAATTCACTTCCCTTTCAGAATCTTACTGAATATACCAGAGCATCTGCAGCTTGAGCATAGCAATGCCAACAAAACCAACCAGATCTGTTTCCTCCTCCCTGAAAGTTAATCTGTTGCTACACTGAATGTTATCACCACAGAGGGAAAAATTCAGCATCTGACATTACTCTGGAGTGAGGTTTCTCTATAATTTTCAGAAGAAATCCCACTCTATATCATCAAATGCCTTTCCGTTGAGGTTGAGGTTATTAATACTCTGTTGAATTTTGTATTTTGCTTTGATTAAAGCAATTAAATTAATTTCCTTATATTGGAAGATACAAAATACCTTCCCAGCTTCAAAATCCACCTCACCTTTGTAGTATTGCATATGATATTTATTCAGGTATTCTGGCAAAAAAAATGAGGTCTTGGTCTTGGGAATCTTTAAATATGTAAGTAACCTGAGAGATACGAAACACTAACAAAGTCCAGTTTCACATTGCTAGTAGTTGGCTTCTGCTTCTGGCCATTGTACACTTTTCTTAGATGAATACCACGATTTGTTTATGTACGAAGTGTCTTTAACAGAGCAATGTTTAAGAAAGTTATTAGAAATAATAGAACTAATTTTTAGTGATGTGGTGTTAAGGCAGAAAACTTGTCCTTAGTATCTGAAGAGCACTCAGAACATGTTTACTGGCAATTCTGGAGGTAAAATATTGGGACTTTTTGAGTTTTATTTTCTGTTTGATACTCTCTCTACCTTAAATGCTATTTAGAATTAAAAATTTGGTATCTTTCATGTTTTCTTAAAATCCAAACAAGATACAGTCCTTAGATAAGGCCTTTATGACTATTGCTACCATTTGGGAAGCAGTAGTTTCCCTCTTCTATGTTTTGAGATTTTCTGGGGGAACTATTTTCTCTTAATTCTGTTACAATTACTTTCCACTAAATTTGTCTCAGCTAATAATAACGAAGAACTTGGCTTAGCTTTGCAGTTTAAAAATTTGGACTGTCTTCTTCTCATAATATTCTTTTTAAATCAGTCTCTTCCCACTTTCTGTCTGACTACCTGAAAATGATCCTCTCAAGATCAAGAGAATGATTAGAAACCTGGGAATTTCACCATTCTTACCACAGATTTCTCAACACAATTTTAACATGAAAAAATTCATTTTTCACTGTTGTTTCATGGCAGCTTTTCATAAGGAGTACAAGGAATAATCAGAACTGCAAATCTGTGCATTATAACAAATCAGTGGATTTACATTCCAATGGGCATTGGTCAGAGTCCATCCCAAGAAGGTTTTTCCTGCATTTAAAATTATATTTAGAAAGACTGAAAAATATTCTGACAATCGAAAGGGGGCAATAAAAAAAGCCCAAACATCTTATACACTAGCTACAAGCACAAGAAAAATATGGGTTTAGCAGAGATTTGGGTAATGCCAAACTCCAGTTATGTGACCACAAAGCAAGAGCAGGTCTCAGAAGATCTCTTCTGTATCCAAAGCAAAGGTTTATCTGTAATTGAAATATATTCTAGAGTGGAAGGGCTAGACATTACCATGAGTTTTTACTTCCTTTTAATGGGAAAGAGGACTAAAATATGCATGTGTGTTCATGGGGAAGGTGCACAGTTTCTTGGTTTTTCCACCTGAGAAAAAGCTGGAAAGTCAGGTCATCTTGGTCCTCTCCTCTTTTCTTGAGGGAAATCACTGCCAGCCATGAGAACCAGGTGGAAGCCGCTCTTGCTTAATGCAGTGGAGAGCAGGACTGATTCACTGGCTTTGTCCCTGTGAGAACAGAATCAGCAATGAGCATTTGAAAGCTGTCAATACTGGAGAAGGCCTACGGAAACATTTCACAGGTGCATTTTCAGGGCCGAGGAATGAAATTGGTTTTAATAAAACCAAGCAAAAAAGGCTTAAATAGGACTTTAGCAATGCATAAGACTTCAGCAGTCCTCTGCCCAAGGGTGTCTTTCTCTCTGTATGTAGTACCCTGTAACCAGGCTAGGTTTTAATTACACAAGCCATGGGCAAAACTAAGTCTGCTTTTTAATACCATTTTGATGTGGTATTTCCTGTATCTCTAGGAAATTAAGGTCCCTGCTATGCTCATCCTCTCTCAAGCATTAAGCGGCAAGTGTCATTGTCAAAGACAAAAGGTACGCTCTATACTAGTAGTGGGAAAAAAAGCTGACTTCCTCCCCTTTCAGCAAAGGATTTAAATCCCCTACACACCTCCAGTAACTCTCAGAGATAAAACTTACCACTTGCACCATGGCAATTAAAAGGCATTAACCCCAGGACATACCAGACACCGGTTGCCAAAATGCCTTCCTATTAATTAGTGCAGCACTTAGTTCAGATTTCCACTTCTTTTCTGGAGTGTAAAACCTGCAATACCACAGCATGGGACAAATTTGCTGCTGCAGCTGCAGCACTCGAGTCTGCCGTGAACTCTCTGCCTCCTAGTTCAGAGTCGCACCACCACAGCTCTCTGAAATGACCAGATATAATTGGGTTCAGTGGAGTTCAAAGCTATGCTCCAGCTTCCTCGTATCAAAGTCCATTGATTCAGTGGCAGCCGAAGCACATTGAAATGCTGGGAGAGTGGGAGGGAAGTTATGAACAGAGCACGTTCAGGTCTGTCCTGTTAGATGACAGGATGCAGTACACAACCGGCTTTTGCTTGAGCTTTCAAGAACTCAGGTGTGGTCCCCTGGAGAAGACTTTATCTCCTCCTCTAATTGCTGCAAAACCTATCTCACTTTTGCTAATGTACTTCGCCTATTTCATGGCTTGATACCTCTGAGACTCATTTACAAATTTTTTTTTTAAATGTCAGGACTTTCTCTTGAGATTGTTCATTCATTATATTTATTTTCTTGGACATGATTTAACAAACCATCCCTGAAGAATTTGCAGCTATTAACTTTGTCGAACAGTAGCTCAAGTGAGAGTTAAAGGCAAATGGTCTAAAAGAAAGTAATGGGCCAAAGCACCTCCAGGGTCTTCATCTGCCCCAAAACTAATTTCAATAATTCTTTCCCATGAAAACCAAAAAAAAAAAAAAAAAGAAGAAAAAGGAAGTTCTGTTGGTGGTGGTATGTGTTGGTATGAGACCATACAGCGCAAATACAGATAAGCATAGCAGGATTAGAGTTCTTTTGTCTAGATAGTCAAGATACTCAAATCTTCACCCTCATTCCCTTCCTGGTTGATCCTTACGCTTTGTCCATTCCTACCGCACGTTCACTCCTGTAAGCTCCAGACCAGCAATAACAACTGCCCAGCTACACTCTCACGGGACGGCTGTTTGGCTCACCCTGCTCTCAGTGGCAGCTCTCAGCTTGTGGAGACCTGGGCCGATGTTCACTAGCACCTTTTTCCTGGGAAGAAGGCCTACTTGCTGCCACTACTAAAATTAAGGAAGCTGTAAGTGGCAGTGTAGCTAACTCACCTTGTATGGTCTTCAGAGAAGGATATGAAGAGTATGCTATACAATGTAACACACTCATACGATCTTGGTCATCCTGCGGGCTGTAATTGCAAATTAATTTCTGATGAACAGTACGTGATGAAGGGTCTGAGTGCCCAGAAGTCCATCTGGTTTTCTCCAAATATATATTATATATTCATATAATGAAAATGCACGTCCATTAGTTCTGTGCACATAATTCCAAACAGTACGATTTCATGCAAAATACTGCTTCTTTCCACAAACCCTGCCTCACCAGCAACTGCCCTTTCTGAAAAATACTGGTTAGACACAGTTATACACAGATAAAGAATGTAACTTAGTCATTGTTGTTGCTGCATATAAATGACTCTTTTTCTGCAGACATTTTATGTGTCTGTTTCTGACACAAGCAGACCCAGTCATTTGGTCATTTGTTTGGTTTTGAGTATTTCAGCATTAAAAAAAAGAAAAGAAAAAGGAGCCCATCAAGTCAAAATAACCTCCCAGTACACTGCAAATTAAAGCAAAGTCAATTTGGTATTTTTTTAATGTCATGTTTATGTTATTTTCTATTCTGCAAAGTCACCATGGAGAGCCACTGGGCAGCAGTATCCACCCAGTACCTGGAGACTTTGTACAAGCTATAGAGCCACATGTGCAAAATATTTTATCCAATCTCTTATGATATTACTTCTGGTCCTTGAGTTAGTCTGGATGTCTTAGTCCAGGATTCACTGCTGTATGTTAAATTGTTGGATATGGACCTATATTCTTTTTTCTCTCAGAAATGTTTGGGTTTTTCAGTATTTTTTTCAGTATTTCAATTTACTTTCAGCTGAACTTGAGAGAGTTTCATGTGGGTTTATGTGAGTCAGAAGTATCTTTTTTAGTTATATGTCTCCCCCAGGATGTTTATAAGTCTCCCTAAAGAAATCTCTTTGTACCTGGCATGCAACAAGGAACATAGAGCTAAAACCCACTGAAATTGGGTGAAGCATCTTCATTAATACCTGTTAGTTTTGAATCAAGTGCTATTAGGATTTCCCCATGCCAGTACAGATGGGCCATTTTTATGGGTTTTTTCTGAATGTTTTTGTTGGTTTTTTTTAAATTTGTTCTCAGTCAGCCTGAAACAATTTGTGAGCAGTATAGCTGGAAAGAAATTGGAGGTCTGACCAACAGGAGTGCTGGGTGACTGGCATTGCCATCTTAGCAAAGGTACAAATTCATGTTCAAACCCCTCCCCCTCACATCCAGTGTCAAGAAGGTTATTCACAGCAGGTCTCCTGGGAGAATGCTTTAACCAGCCGAAAATGCAATGAAGTTATTTGTGTAGCTACTGGTAAAAAAGGAATGAAAACATTGTATGTGAAAGGAAATGTTTCTTCTGAGACAAAATTATTTTTTCCCTTTTTTTTTATTTTGCTGAAGAAAAAGACTGCTTCAGGTTGAACTGAAAAATTTTTATATTCTCTGCTCAGTAGCCCGACCAAAAAAATCTATTATTTCCGCTGTGCTACTTCTAACCTTTCTATTTCATTCAAACTAGGTTTACACAATTTGCTTTCTAAAGAGCCATGGCATCAGGATCTGTACAACAGCCAGGGTCAAACTTTCACTATTTTTGAATACACCTACAATACACACAGATTTGCATAATAGGCCCTAATGCCTCCTTCAGAATCATTATGGTCTATTGAGTAAATAATGTGTCTATTGAAAATGGTTGAAATACCCATTTAGTTGATAGACTCTGTTGACTCCTAATAAGAAGCTATTAGATTTGAATAAATATTATGCATTTTAAAACTTGCCTAAATATATTCCATTTCCACATACTTTCATATTTACACAATGGACTGTAAAGAACATGTTGTATCTGCTCACAGACAGCTCCAAGAGAGAGCTTCCCTTTTTGTAGGGTTTTTTATTAACTTTGCAGGTGCTAAGGTAGGTTGGGTTTGGGTGGTTGTTTTGTTTTTGATGAGACTGACATGGGGGAACAAAATCAAAACAAGACAGAAAATTAAACTACATGAGTTGGTACTTAAATAAAATTAAGCTTTATGTTTTCAAAGAGTTAGCGTAGGATTTAGCCATGCTTTCTCGGGCTTATATGTGGGGTGGCACAACACATTCTTTACAGTCAATTGTTTAAATATGCAAATACATAGAAAAGAATGAGCATAGTTAGGCAATGTGTAAAATGCATATTTGTATTTATTCAGCCTTAAATGTTTTCTTGAGAGCTAAAAGAATCTCTCAAGTTAAAGTATACTTTGATAATTATCCATATATACATTTTTTGCTAATCCACAGCAATTCTAAAGCAACCGTAAGTAGCTGTGCCTGTTCAGCATAAAGATTTCAGACTCCAGATGTGCCTTACGCTGTCTTGTGTCTCATCTCAGAGTTTCAGATCTTGGATCCTGTATCACACGTCCTGGCACTCCATTTGCTGTCACGTGGACATAAAAAATAGCCAGGACTCAAAGCTGGTACAGGAGTGTCTCCTGGATGAGCTTAGTTCACATGAAAGCAAGCCAGGGAAGTGGCTGCTGCTGTTCTGCTCAAGCAGACGGTTCAGCTGCTTGTAGAGAGCAAGTGCCTCCTTCCTTTCCCTCCTTGGGGCCTGAACAGGTACAGGCGGTGACAGAAGCGATCACTTTACACATTTTCACACCAGCTGATTCCATGTTCTCCAGCCATCACAGACTTTATTTTTCCTGTTCTCTTGTTGCTTTCAAATGGTTCACGTATTTATGTACATTCCTGGATCTCATCAGCCTCTAGAAGACCACCAGGAAGACTTACCAGCAGTTTGCAGCAGAGGTCAAAGGGGTAGGCTGTTCTGTTCTTCATGGCCCACATGAGCCCCGCAGGAGTCTGACACAACTGTAGGTGAAGGCTGTGCACAGACCTGCAGAGCTTGTTTCCAGAGGTCAAGCTCAGTCACTAGCAGGTCTGACCACGTAGTCATTGCCTGTGTCTACTCTACCCTACCTCTTCACAAGCTCAGTTTTCCAAAAGGTTGCCTTGACTGTATATCACTGTGACAGTGTTATGCAAATTGTTTTCTCAGTTTATTTAATTTGATGTTGGCAAGAATGGAGGGTTAATGGCCTTGGCACAAACACATCTTGCTGATATTTTCCATTCACTTCTTTGAATATCTGAACACTAGAAAGTCTTCTTCAGTCTCACAATGGCAAAGAAACACAGAAGGGTCTAATTTAGGCATGAGCTCTACCCCTTTGTGAACTAAAGATGTTGAGATCTCCAAACTGTAACTGATTTGTCCTGTGCTAGACACATCTGATCTGGTTGTTTTACTCATCTCCTTCCTCTGCAGTCTACCACTGTCTTTCACATTTTAGTCCCCCTGCACATGTTGCAGAAAGTGTGGTCGACAGGCCGCTCCCTTCTCCTTTCTCCCCTTCCTCCAGCCTCCTCATCATGCTAGGTCCTTACCCAAACAGCACCAACCCATCTGTGGGGGACAGAGGTCTTACAAAGCACTGCCCTGTGAAGAAACCATGATGCAGAGATGACTTCTATATCCTCACATCCCATACGTATTAAATAATTCTCTTTGTGCCTGAGGGGTACTGAACTGCCAGTGAGAATTACTCCTACCAAACTGGAAAAGTTGCCACTGATGCCCTTCAGCATTGGAGGTGAAGCATGGTCCCATGTTCAGCCCCACCTCCAGACCACTTGTCTTCCCACAGCCTCTGCTCCCTGGCTGTCAGAAAGGCAGAGACAAGAAGCGCACCCTGTGTCCTGCTAGGGGTGGGTTATATTCTCGTGCTTCCTTTTTGATATTTCTGACTGGTGAGAACCAGAAGTTAGAGAACTGATGAAAAGTAGCAAGGTAGGAAAAATAATAGGTAAATAGTTTATCATCTTTTTTTTTAAGTTGTAGCAAATTGATATATATGTTCTCAATGGTTTGCATAAGTCACTTTATTTCTCTCTTCCATTGTCCCTGAAGAAACTTCAAGGCACCATCTGATCACTTCTTCTGGGTCCCTATGGTTTGACTAAAAGATTATGATATTTTAAGTTTAAGCTTCCGTTCCTCTCCTCCCTTTCCTCCCTACCCCACAAAAAAAGTTTAAGCACTCCACACTTTCTATACCTCTGGCTCCCTTGCAGCATTTGCAACAGTAGAAGCACTGGAAAGCATAGAAGCCAAATAATGTTAATAGGGCAAATAGAATGTAATTGCTTATGTGTGCTGGTTATATCCTGAAACAAATTGTTTCTTAATGCTGAGGTCAGACAGGGTTTAATTAGGAGAAATACAATTGGTGTAAAATTTTGCAGCAGGCTGCTTGTTTGGTGTCATGCCAAGTCAACATCAAGCCTTTCCAAATGGAAATTTTCATTAGAGGCCATTGGCAGCCTGGTTAGGCTGAGTTTCAACTTTTTCAAGTCTCCTGGTAACGTGAACCTGAAACTCAGCGTATCTGCTTCCTAATAACAGGCTGTCCTTATTGCAACTGTTCTCACACACGCACACAGCTTCTACATATGTAGTAACATGTGTGCTCGAGATCTACAATGGCTACTTTCTTCTGGCCTGAAGCTGTCAAGATCTGCATGCAGACAGGACTTAACTTCAACTTAACTTTAAGATTGTGGATAAATGACATTATATTTTCCTATTGTTTTCATATCAAAAATAGAGAAAGAAGCCTCTGAACCTCAGCAGAGGAAGAGAAATTTCTAAGCCCTTTTTGTTGAGTTGTGACCCTTTTTTTGTTCTGTTTGTACCACTCTATGCAAGGTTCTCAAGGATTCTTATTGATGCTCAAAGCACTGATACTGCTCTTTACATTGATTGTCACAGCCCTAGTGCTTGTGCTGCCAAGGTTAAGGTTGTATCAGCATTTCCTTTGTAGACTGTGCTGTTCAAGAGAAAAATGTTTAACTTGACTGAGAAAATTTGTTTCAGGGTGGAAATTTTTTTTTTCACTTTCCCTAATTTTGTGAGTTAAGCTGTTGCTCATAAAACTAAGGGATGGGCATTCTGGCTTATAGCAAGCAGACATTGAAGGTTTCTTCCACTCCTTAGCATACCTCAGTCTCAGTTTGTGTCTTTTCTTCTTATTCCCATCCTGACACGGGGAACAATGATGAATGGCCCACAAAGGGAGTGTGACCTGGTGCGTGCCACAGCCCGTGGGCTTTAAAGTTCAGCTACCAGACATACTTACTCCAGAAAGTGCCATCAGCAACAGACAGAAGCGGTGGAGGATTTGTGGCTACTGTGAAAGCTGGCTGGGGCGGCAGCTGAGCTGGCAGAGAAGGAGGGAGGGCTTGTGAGCCAAACTGCCAGTGCAATAAGACAAGCCAGGTTACAGGAGGGAGAAACTGCTGGGAAGAAAGTGCCAGAGACCCAAGCAGATAGTCATTGTACAGTGATTTGTTAAAGTAAACAGGAGCCTTTTCATTTCAATATCTCCCTGCCCTGGTTCAGGCTATACCTGAATCAGCATTTACACAACCACCTCCTCCCTGAAGGTGACATTTTCTCTTCTTTGTGGTTTTCTAGCCAACCGCCAGTGCTCAGTCCCCTATTTTTCTCTCTCCCTTCCGCTCTCACTATCTTTTGAGGGAGCAGCACGTTGTGCACCCTTTCCTCTCTGCTGTCTGTGGGCCACTGAGGTGCACTGCTGCCTCTGTCCTCCTTCACCCCTGCACCAGTCCTGCTGTATTTGTCTGACGGATGAATCCTTATCCCTGACTTGCCATATCTGCCTGGCTGCTGTTCACGTGCACAGCTCATAACATCAATGATAGTTACCTGTATTCTCTGTGGGTAGGTATGTGGGGGGGGAGAAGGAAATAGAAAACCAGATGTGTTGCTGTTCCTCATCTCTGCCCACATCCTCCAGTTAGGGTCCAGTCTTTACAGCAGGAGAAAAAAAGGGCCATTCAAGCTGGGCAAGATAAGAACATAAATATGGGAATATCCACTGCACATGCATTATCTTCCACACAACAGTGCTTTGAAATATTTGTGTTGTGAAAGTTATCAAAAATCTCTGGATAGAGATTTGGAGATTTAACAAGATTTTGTGGGGTTTAGGGAGGAAAATAATCTTTTATTTAGAATGATAAGATCCTTTTTTAATTTTTTTTTCCAAGAACATGCCCATAGATAGTTCTTAATAGCTGTTAGCAGCAGCTCTTTGGTGACTGTCCTCCCTTTATAGTTTCACTTTCAGGGTTGGCTTGAAAGGAAAGGAAAATCCCTTGCTTTGTGTGAAAAGGACTCTCAGCATTATTCAGTGGTACCAGCTAGCTATATTTCCTAAGCTGGTGGGTGATACTATCTTGTGCTCCTGAACCTGAAGCAGTTTGACAGGAAGCAACAAAGCAACCTTATGGTTTGCTTGTGGCTTTTCTCCCCATTAGTGCAGGTGAAGGACTGTGTCGGCCTTCCCTATCAAATTCTGCCAGAGTCCAGACATTTAGGTCACATGTTACAATCTCCTCCTACTCCCAGTATGGAGTCAGTTTTAAAAGAAAGATGTGTAAATGTATGTTGGGCAATCAGCAAAGGACTTTGACATGACTAAATGGAGACTTCACATGTATTCTGCATATTTCTGTTTCTGTCTTGTCTTTGCTCCTAGGGTGCAAATCTAAACCATGTTTCATGGTGCCAACTGGCTCTGAGGTTTTTCCCAAGCTATGGTGCCGGTATCTCCTACTGGCACAGATTTTACAGCTTCGGATCCCTGGTTGGGAGGAGAGAGCCAGGTCAAAAATGAGATGTGGATGGTGGCCCGTGCCTTGGCAGCCCAGAGCTGCTGCATGGTCCCGGGAAAACCACAACACATGTCAACTCAAAGATCACCTTCACAACCGCCCTGATAACCCACCTGCTCCCCCACGCCCAGAGAGTCCACCCCCCTTTAACTCTTCTGGGGTTGACTGGTTTTCCCTTGGCAGAGGGAAGGCAGCATCACTTTTTCTTTCACCAAAGAAATAAACAAACTGCAAGGCAGAAGAGGGCAGCATCTTGACTACCTTTGCTTGAAGTTTTGTTAATTTGGGGTTTAGAGTTTCTCGCTTTATTAAACACATTTTCATGCATGTGTGACTACAAATGTATGTATCTGGCTCTGGTTCTGGACCACAGCAGAGGACGAGGTGGTGAGATGGGGGTTGGAGGAGTAAAGATAGTTTCTGCCCTGTGATCATCTCTCCTCTGTTTTTAAAACCTCCAGCCTTTTCCTGAATTACCCCGTGGGTAGCTTAGTAACAGATATGATGGCCCATTCTTTAGCGCACTTAAAAAACTAGAAAATACACTGCCATTCTAGAAAGAAACAAACAAAACTAATGAGCTGAAGGTGTTGTCATGGAAGTGTTACTTACAAGCATGGAAGGGGCAGCTGCCCTTCACAGAGCTCTGCTGAACAGCCAGAGCATAAAGCAGTGCTCCCCGTCACGTACAGCCGGGAGGCTGCGGGCTCTGTAAATGCTGTTTGTACAGATGACGAGTCCCCTGCCGAAGCGGGTGATCAGTGGACCAGGGTCAGAGACATTAACACACTCAAAGACACATTGCTGGATGATCACTTGTACTGGCCATTGCCATGCAGAAGGCACGTTAGGAGGGAAGCTTGGCAGAGCTGGGTAGCACTGAGCCTCTCTATTTGCATGCAGTACAGGAAAGCAAGAAGTGCTCGTCTCCTGTTTAAAGGCAGCTACTGCTGCTTCACTGGGAGCTTTGGCCTTTTCAGTGGGGAACCCAGGAGACAGGCTGTCAAAACAGAAGTCTCTTGTTCAAACTACCAAGCTTAGGAAGTGGCAATGGTGAAAAAAAATTAAATAAAAAAAAAAAATTAAAAAGGCTCAGATCAGTCAAACCAAAGAGAGCTGTTGTTTCTTGGTTGGCTTTTTTTTCTCCTTTCTGGGGTTATTTAGTTATTTTTAGTCGGCTGGATGCAGAAGCAAGAAGTATGGAGTTCACTCAAGGCCTTGAAGATAAATTCATAATTCAGTTTTGCAAACAGACAAACAAATAAAAGTTGACTTACGCGGTGGAGGTTTTATATTTCCTCATTGTATTCCCCCTGCTTTGTACAAATCTTCCTGGAAATCTCTGTAGTAATTCTCACAAACTGCTGTGATGCTTACTGTGCAGGGCAGAACTGATCAACTGCAGGGAATCCTTCCATTTTCATCTCTTTTTCTTTCAATCGTGTCAAATTCCTTCTCCTTAGTAATCCCCCTTATTCCCTCAGGAGCTGCGAGAAGATTTAATTGTTAAATTTGCATAGTAACTCAGCAAACAAACTCTCCACTCTCCTATAGACCTTTAGCCATTGCAGGCTTCATTTTAGTTATAAAACACTACTCTATGCTCAGCCATGATGGCATTTCATACTCAGGAGGCTGGTGCAGAGAAATGATTGAGGGACAGTCCTTGTGGAGGCTTTTGCTTTTAGGGCTGCTCTTTTATAGTGTAGCTTATTGCAAGATTATTTTGAGAATGCGGCTTTGCAGGTGGATTGTGTTTGCCCTTTCTCCACAACTCTCCGCGTGATAAAATAATTCTGCCGTAAGTGGCTTCTGTCTGGTAGATCTCTTGTAGATGTAGTAATTCTAAATATGAGAAATAACTTAAACCCTATTTTAGTGCAATGAAACGCAGTAAATACAAAAGCACTTTCACTATTGCTGGATTACAATGAAACGGTTTCATTTTAAAGATGATTTGCAAGTACGGGGGTTTGCAGGGTTTCTGCAGGACACGGGAAAGGTGGGACATTGTTGGAGTGAACAGAAAACTCTGTAGTTCTTTCAAGTTTCTAAATGCAGTCCATGATACCTCATGCTAACAGCTAGAGTCTTTCAAAATCATGACACAAACTAGGCAGTGATAGGATAGACAACACACAACATCATTACTCTTGCAGTTGGATTAGTAGGCCTGGCTGTCCAGAGGTGTGGTGGCACAATTTAGTGGTGCAGCTTTAGTATTTAAGATTTTGATGCTAAAACTGTCCACGGTTCCCTCTGCATCTCTACCCTGATCTACTGAATCTCTGTTTCCTGTGACAAACTGGCTTGACAACCTACAATCTCACTCATGAAGAGGAAAATCCACAGTTGGCAGGGAGAAGTGTTGTACCACAGAGGCAGTAGCCTGGCTGAAGGTGTGTGGAGCTTCTACCTTTGATGGTGGCAAACTAAACTATTGTAAGTGTCATTTCTCCATGAAATGAAGAGGTTGTCCAGCCTCCATCCTTTGATGTTTTCAAGACCCAACCAGATGAAGCCCTCAGCAGCCTGGTCTGAGCTCATTGCAAACTTAACTTGGCTACTGGGGGCTAATATACAAACTTTTCTTTAAACCGTTCTTTCACTCATACTCTGTTTCAGCAGGGCATTTTAAAGCATGTATTTCACTTCAGGAGGAACCTCCCAATGCTTCAGATCCAGATAACATTCTTGAGTTTTGCAAGACATCAGCCAAGCAGAGAAGTCTCCTGACAAAATCCACAGATCTGCTTACTCAGAAAATCACAGAAATTCAGAAAAGTATCATAGCCTCCTCCATTAGCTCTGCTTAGTGCTGCAAGCACAGCCAAGCTGACCACGATAGGAGCTGTCTGGCTGCATTGCTCCCCCTCCCACCCACCAAGACTGGGCTGCATCTGCCTCTAAGCACTGACCACATCTATCCCCTCCTTTAGTTCAGACAAAGCCTGAAATAAATAGCAGGCAAATGCCTCTATCGGGGATCTGTGCTGATTTCTGCTGAAGAGAGTTATAATAAAGTATATCCCGCAGAAGACACTTGCTGACTTCCCTTTTGGAAAGAATAACAACTGTGTAAATTGCTTGCAGCAAATAATGTATCACAGGGATGGAGTCTCTGCTTGCTCCTAGTAATATATACCATCAAATATCTGAATGAATGAATTATTATTTTTGAATGAGATACATATGCCATGTGTCACTTCCAAAATGTACTTTGTGAGTGTTAAATCCAGCTCACACAGAAGTTATGATAGGTATCACTGTCTCAGATGGTACTGTTCATTTTCAGTTCCAAGGCTACTCAGCCATTTTTGCCAGGACACTTGGACATACCAATTTCAGGCTGTTTCAGATAAATGTGTGCTTGTGATTCTGAAATTTATGCTCCACGAACATCAGGGCCTTTAACTGATGAAGGAAATGTTGCAGAAGTAGGTTTGCAGAATGGAAAACTGCAGCTTAAGATCCATAAAATGTTCTAGGAAAGTCCTCCTGCAGGGAAAACAGCTCAAGCGTTCCTTGACTCTCCCCCTCAAAATCTATGATGTGATGTTGCTGCTTATGATGTGGTCTTTTGTGTAGGGTGCATGCTCTATCTCATGCTCCTAAAATTAGCATCTTACAGTAGCCCTGTTATACTGAAGTGATATTGGATAGTGATCCACCTGGTATCTCCCCTACAGCTGGCTACATTTTCAGAGGGCTTACAGAAAGTCAACTGCTCTCAGTAATTTAAAAGTAATCCCTGATACACATGCCTTGAGGCAATTGGGGGAATCTTGTTTTGGACAACTGCCCCAGCCTTACCTTTCCTCCAGCCTTACCCCCTTACAATTTTTTTGTTGTCAGGGTCGGGGAGGAATAGAGTTCTGTATTAACCTTCTTCTAAACCCCCCACTGGATATCTTTTACTCCCACCAGCAAAGAAAACAACAATTTAGCTACTTTCTCAACATCAACTGTCTGCAATGAGTTTATCATACTGAACTGTATTGTAAATGTAACTACATTTATGCATTAAACAGCAGTCAGGAGAGATGTGAGGCCCCACCTAGCCTTGGAAAATGTTGATATTATCTGTAAGGCAAGCCACTCCCCAGGAGTTATGAAATCAAATAGGGAATTTAATTGTTGAATGATTGGTTGTCTCAGATTCTTGTTCCCAAGGAAGAGAAAAAACCGGGTGGTTTTCCTTGGGATATGAGTCTACGTGAGCTTAACAAGGCAGTTGTGAATGAAAGCAGTCTACCAGCATTTCTTCCCACTAGGGCAATGTTCTTGGGACTATGAGGGAACTTAACTTCTTCGGATGTCTGAGCAAGTATTTGCATGCACCGTGACTTAAGAATAGGTGGGATCTTGCAAGTGATACAACACAAGAACTCTGCATCTCTTTCTCATAAAAGCCATATTAAATTATCAGCCTAGTGCTTTCCCAGCATATTGTCTCACCGATCTTGAAAGGGTCATCCTGGTGTTGGGGGAACAGTCATCTGGGTGATAATCAGTGCTAAGATGCCAGAGCAGCACAAAGAAATCTGAGAGCTATATGAACATTCAGCTGAAATTCCTTTATGCAGTTTTCCCTCCACTAGTCTTTTGAACTCCAAGAGAAGCATAAGCCCTGACTCAGGCAACGCGGAGTGTTTGCTCTGGCACCCAAGCCAGCAGATGTGACTACTTGGCATCCTTTCCCGAGACTTGAACCTCATGGTATGTCTATGCCAAATGTATCCACATTATGCAAGAGTAATGGAAATTCGCCAGGCAGAGCAATGCTATGTTTTCCCAGATAAACGTTGCTCAGTTTAATTTTGAGGAACCGACTGATAAAAACCTCAGTGATTACCTTGTTTGCCTAATTGTCTTCATTCTGCGAGATCCAGTACTTTTGCTGGCACAGAGAATGCATGAAAACCATGAGGGAACAAGTGCACCAGAGAAGCAAAAGAGGCCAAGCAAACCTCCTAGTGAAAGGTAAAGCACCCACCTGAGAAAAAGGGTTTCTTTCCTCTTCGGAAGATAAATTGGCTGCACAGGGGGACCACTAAGGATATAGTTTGCCATGTGACATGGTTCAAGTGACTCAAGCTGCATGGTCACACGGAGCTGTTCACTTCAGTTTTTTCTTTTCTCCAATTACAGGCACAGCCCACCATGGGAAAATGCTGGTGATGAAGGTCATTTGCCTTTGGCAGCACCGAGACAGAAATGTAGCAACTCGTCCTACACAATGTCTACAGAATATAAGGAAGTAGAAAATGAAACGTATTTTGGACAAAAAAAGTGCATAGGATTAGCCAACTGGAAGATGTGTTAAAACGAAAAATGTCTTGATTATCGCCACCCTGCCCTTCATTTGAACCGACTCCTAGTTGCCTACAGCCATTGTACCAGGACAAGATTTTTTACTTCATATTTGCATAGTTCATACAACAATACAGTCCCGTTTCTGGCCATGGTCTCTGATCACTAACACAACTCCTAAAAATAGTAAGCATGATTTGTTACCTTCAACAGCCAAAGGCACTTGCCACAACCTGACTCAGTCGTATTCAACGTGCTCGTGACGCGCACACACAGGGCAGCCCAAATCAAGCGAAGAGTCAGGGATATGTGCAGGGAGCTAGGATTCAGCTCTGAAGTTGAGGAAAGCTGTAAACATCCCACGGAGCCTGTCTGAGGTGTAACAAAGCTACTGTCACCCAACCACAGCCTGATAAAACGGCTGGGGCATGCGATGCCTTTTGTTGCCAGATCCTTCATTCTGCAGGGGGAAACGCTACTGAAACAGGAGGAAAATCTCAAGTAGTAGCAGGGGATTGCTGCTACACTATACGTGCAATTGATTACTTCAGCAAATAGCCAGAAGTAGCCATTACCTCCCAAGTTACTTCCACTGCAGTAATCAAGTTCTTGTTAACAAATTTCAGCCATGAAGGAAATCCAAGAGAAACTGGCTTCGAACCCTGGACTCAACCTTCAGGAGAACTGAGGAGGAGACATAGTGAAGTGCAGGACTCCTGCTATTTATCTTCCAGGGGCAAATGGGGAATGGAACCATTTTCACAGCATTTTGAAAGGCTGTTTACAAACTGTGGGCCTAGAAGGAAAATGTTGGAAACCATTCACTGTAGGTGTCTTACCTAACCACCAGCCTGACATGCAACAAGCCACATGTATCCTGCAGGGCTGCTGTGCAGAAGGAACATGGAAAACAAGTGAGGTGCTAATGTTCTCCAAAGCCCCATATGAACAAGATTTACTGCACAGCTATGGCTAAGTGGATAGTTCACAGTGAATAACTTATTAAATTAAAATGTTCTTTTTTTATCTGCATTGTTGTGAGTTTCTCAGTTATTCATTTGAAATTATTGTCTGAGTTATTCGTTGTCCACAGCAATTCATTGCAAGATTAGTCAAAATAATGCTGAAACTCAGAATACCAGACAGAGATCAGATATTTCTTTTCCTTGATTAGCTAAATGAGACATTTTGAATCAAGTTTCTGCTTCAATACTTAGGCTTTTGAAACAGAAAATGGCCTTGTGAAAATACTGTGTAGTATTTACTTAAATGCTACTGTTTCAATAACTAGTAGTAAATTCATTCAATAGACTATTTGTGAAAGCAGAAAAAACATGAATAATCAAACAAACAATTTAAATCATTTAAACATAGCATTATCTGCGGGTTAAGTAATGTTTGCCTACTTGCTAACACAGTTGCCAGTTGCCTGCAGCAGACTCTACAGGACATACCTTCAAATCCAAGCTAAGAGAGTGGTTTACAGATAACAAGCAAAAACTAATTCTACTACTTCTTTCATACAAATTAACAAAACTGGAATTTTGAACACAGAACAACTTCAGTTACCTAATTCATTTTGGTTTGTGAAACACACAGGCCCAGCTACACATATAAATCAGCAATGGTGAAATATAGGATGTCATATACCTCGACCACACTCATCAGGAACAAAAGATTGGTGCTCCCAGCTCCCCTGATGGACTGAGTTGCTTGTTTACCCTCTACGAATGTTCCCCAGAAAAAATTAAGTTGTGCCAAGCTACTAAGCACACTGTCAGCATGGAACAACAAAATCTTATGCATAATAAAAGAATATTGAAAATGTATAGTCTTAGGCTGTTCTATATTGTTCAATGGTTCACTTGGTGTATTAAAATGTATTTTAAGACATTATTTTGGTTACGTCCAATATCTACTTGACACTTATAAACAATTTCAGAGAATTAGGGTATTTCAAATACTACTTGTTATTCTTC
>NW_009197097.1:97411-98790 GCF_000690835.1 Fulmarus glacialis
CATTCCACAGAAGGGAAATTACAGCGATGCAAGTTACCCTGGGTGACAGGGATATGGAGTAAGGCAACATTCATGTTTCACTTTGCTAACGGATTACAAACCTTCTCTTTAGTTAGAAGCGTATGGATAAAGTAGATGCACACAGTCTTTGCTTTTTTAGTACAGTCCAACAGGATGCATTGTAAGTTATTCTTACTAAGTGTCAAAACGAGTCCAAGTGACAGATTATGTATTTGCTTACCTACATTTAACACTGGCATCTCTCCATTCACTCACACTAGGGTAAATAAACTGAGGCTCTGGCTCCGTATTCCCCCTTGTTTGATCTCGCTCTAGATCAGTGATGCCAAACTACCAGCACTGGCAAACGGAGGACGGGGCTGGCACCAATGACAATGAGCAAACAACGCTTTCAAAACGTATTTGACGGCAGATAGCAAAGAGCACCCTCCCTACTTCAGGAGCTCATTGCTAGAAAGGCTTTCTGCTCTGAAATCCACAACTACCTCCCGCATGTGGCTGGAAGGGCCAACACAACATTTCTTTTCTGCAGCCCCCCCAAAAAGAAATCCACTGTATTTATCCCAAACAGTGACATAGAGGCGGGTCCTGCTGACCCAGTTAATGCAAAACTGTGTTTAAGCATGAACCAACCTAGCTCAGTAATAGACAAGAAGTGGACCTGACCCAGCCAAAATTTTGAGGTCAACAACCCGCATTTCAAACCTTTCAGCTTTTACTAATCTTCTCCAGCAGGACACAAAAGCAGGACACACCAAAACAAAAGCCCACCAAACCTAGGCAGGGCATGTATGAGAGGAGGAGAGAGAAAATGAAGGTATCCCCTCTCCCTGGAATGATCTGGGAGTTTTAATTACTAAAATGCCTGCTAACAGGGGTTGATGGATATTGGTGGCACGTATCCTGCTCTCACACCACGTTGCACTCCAGCCTGGAAGCACGGGAAGCACTGGGCAGGGCCTCCCGAGGCGGCGCGTGAAGCAATGTGCTGTGACTAGACCTCTAGTGCCTGGTCTGCCGGGATCGTGGGGGACAGAGGTCACGCCCTCACCCCCTGACCCCGAGGATGCCCCGCTGGGGCTCGTGCTCTTGCTGAGCGCAGCCACCGGCCCCTTTACACCAGCCGGGAACCTGGATTGCCAAGTCATTTCCTCTTAAATTACGTCAGTCCTCACTCCTCACCCCGAAGGGACTCAAGAGGCCGTGGGGGCTGAGAGAGACGGGGCCACTGGTTGGGCCGCAGGGCTAACACACAGCACGGGCCCTATGCACTTCTGCAGACAAAGAGGATCTCCGGGCAGTGGCATTCACACACCCGTACTTGCACCCACACACGGACCCACGCCCTCCCCAAACCT
>NW_009197098.1:0-11155 GCF_000690835.1 Fulmarus glacialis
AAACCATTCTATGATTCTATGATTTGATTAGTCACTGCTTGCAGATCACCCATAACAGTTGGCATGCAAACAGCAGCTAGAATATTTCTGTTTGAGTAATAACAGCTAGAAATGCTGTAACCATTTCAGTTTCTGTGCCTGCTAGCTATAAATAAGTGGACGTAATAACAAGTGATGAAGCCGCCAGCAAAGGTCCTATTTGAGCTTGAATGGCCAGCCAACAGTGCAATAACAGGCTAAGAATGAAAGATCCAGTCGTGCCCCTGGCTTGAGCTAGATTTACAGATTACCATAGATGAAGGTACATACACACACATTTACCTCTTCCCTGGTTTCAAGGTTTATTTGCAAGATGCCGTAGCTCCAGTGTGATAAGGATATGCAGGACTGTACCCTTAGCATACTAACATGCTGCACACACAGGATGCTCCGGCTAGTAAATGGAGTTCTAGCTCCTGCACTGTTAGCCCCAGTGAATTTTATTGAAAAAGCCAAGTGTCTGTGTCACACCGTTTTGCCACTTCCTATCTAGCCACAATTAGGGAAATGTGAGTAACAGTTTTGTGACAGAAATAAATCCACATATAGAAAGGTCGAGCAAGGGTCCAAATGACAAAAAAAGCAGACCTTGGGGAAGAAATCAAGAATACATTCCCAGGAGTCCACTTGCCTGCAACCAAACTGTTCCAGTATTGTCACCCATTTAGCCAGACAGCATTACAGTCCTGCGGGATGGCACCATCCCTTCAGTTCAAGGACTAACAAGCTTCAGTTTCAGCCTTGTTGATCTTGGGTTTCTCATTATGCATTATCACACAATTCATTATTGCTTCAGCAAAACAATGAAATAAGAGCACAGTGAAAACCTGTAGCAGTACCACTCCTCGTTAGGCTTAGAACATGTCCAACTACTGCTGTATGTTGGACATGTTCACCCAATCTGGAAAACATTCAACTCCAGTGACTCGGTGGAAGGAGTTGTTGCCTTCATTATAGTTAGTGAGGTACCTAAAGAACAGCCATTCCCTGTAACGCCTATAGACAGTTTCTCCTCCTTCCAACTCAAAATTCATGGACTTAATGGTTTTACTCCCAAACAACAAGCTGAGCATTTTAAAATACTGTTTTCTGACACTGCAAGTTGTTCAGCTTCTAGCAACTACAGCTGAGAGTGCATGCTCTGTAAGGCAGGGACTCCAAAAAGCATCTGTAGCACTTTAAAGGCTTAGTAAAGTGCAAGTACAATTTCAGTCAAGGATATTTACCTCATTTATTGAATCCGTTGCTTAGGTAAATTGTAATAGAATTGGCTGGAGCATGAGACTTAAGAAGCTGAAGATCAGGGATTTCTAACTGAAGTACGAGTAACAGAATAGTTCCTCCCTTTTTAGGCCCTACTTCAAATTAAAATAACCTGTAGTCCAGAGGTTGAAGTACCCTCTAGAACAGAACTTGGGAAATTTAAACAAATCTGATATAAATGATGAACAACATTACAAAATCCCACCAGGGAAAAAAAAGTGCTTGAGCCATCACCTACATAAACAGGCACCTAGCTGATACACATTTTTGTTTTGCCTCTGCTGCAGGTAAAGGCATAGGCATCAGAATAAAGTACGCAGCTAGTTTTTCTCAGCAATAAGGGAAAGCCTCTTCTCACAAGAGGGCACTAATACCATCATTTTATTAGTGGCTCCACTTCGAGAAGGATAACTTTTTCTCCTGCTCCCTGCTCCCACACCATCTTGAAGAACAGACACGGTACAAGGACTGTTTTCCAATGTATAACCTAAAAAACACCTTTTTTCAGGCTGCACTTCTCTTCCTAAGGCCCTTCAAGGGAAGCCGCCTGGCTCAGCTCTCACCCATTCTAAGCAAATGGATTTCCCATCAACGGCTGCACTGGTGCAGTGGCCGTCGAGGTTGGCACTGGAAGACTGTGATGGGAAACATGCACTAACACAGACCTGCCCTGCTGCTGACCAGTAGCACCCAGTTCAGCCAGGGAGCTGCGGTTACTGCCCATTTACGGGATCCTAGCGAGCACTTTGGTGGGTTAGAAAGGCTGCCCAGACAGATACCTGCCAGAACAGAGAGCAATACTTAGACCCTATGCTGGAAAAGCAAGGAAAAGAGGTGGGATAGAGGCAACCGACTGGACCAACGTCACAGAAGTCAAGATTCAGGATTGAATTTTGGATTACCTAAAGTGTATATGCTATGGGGAAGGGGAGAGCGATAAAAAAAGAGGCTTTAGTAAGACTTGTGCATTAGCAAGGCACTTACAATTTTCATACTGATCATGTTTAGCTCTAGTTTCCACTCCGGAGCCAAGAGTTGCAGTTTTAACCACTCCAAAGCTGTGCCAGTTTCACTAAATTTTTACTATCACCTTGATGTGCCGAAGCTAGTTTAACTCCAAGTGTGGATTAAGCTTTTAAATTGTGTCTTCCACAGACTGCCTTCCAACAAAAGTTACAAACTGACTGCAGTTGGCAGAGCTTAAAGAAGGCAAAGCAAGTAGGGTAGGAATAAGTTATTGTCTGTACAAGAAAGCTGCACCAACTCGTAAGTGTGATTATACACATTTACTCAGTAGTCAGACTAACTGTAGTAGCTTCCCACTTCAGCCATCTGCCGTCTCCAGAAGAGAAGTGAGAAGAGTGCCCAGGCAGCTCGCGTCTGAGCCCACCGAATAAAAGTTTGCCTGAATGGAAGCTTGTATTGAAGCACTAGCTGATTTTAGGTAAAAAAGTCAATATCCACCTCCCCCTGACTTTTGGGGCTGTAGAGGAAAAGGGGAAGAAAAATAAGGAAAGGTATCCAGTAACATGACATACTCTGAAAACAGCTCACTCTTAACAAAATCAATGTATGCACTCGCATTGGGCTGGAGATGTTCTACCCCAGAAAGTTACCACTAGCCAGAGTTCAGCAGCTCTGGGCACAAGGTATTTCACAAAATTATTAGACTGCATCCAGAACAGATTCTCACCTCACGACAAGCTTTTTTGAAACTAGCCTATGTATAAGTACAGAGCTGACATGTACAAGACTGCAACGTCTTTTCTCAGTTCTGAAAAACCTGCCCAAAGACTCCTGTTCCAAGCCACAGCGTCCACACAGCCTGGCCCAGCACACCAAAAGGAACATCTCTTGCTCTTCTATGTAATGACACTTTCTTGACTGGGTAAGACTGGCATAATCATTGTTATAACGCGTTACAGACGTATGGATGGGTTTTATCCTCTAGTCCCAGCTTTCATTTCAGCTGCGCATGAATAGTCTTATATTCCAGCTGACCCTATACTGTTCAAAATGGTAGACAAGGAGTGGGAAAGCTGTGGTAAAACACTTAAAATCACCATTCATGCTAGCCAGTAGCGTACACTATAAGTATAAGTGACTTTGCACCCACCCACCCAATGCTTTGGATACAGCCTTACTGAAGTGTAAGTGTGCAAAGAGAAACTTCCAATGTAGTATCAAGGTCTCTGAACAAAGAAAGCAGTATGGGCCATCATCTGCTCGCACCACTGGAGGAGGTTATGCCATATGTAACCTGTAGATCTTTCAACTGCCATTGCATATATACAAGTCATCTGCACAAGAACTCGGGTCAGCAGTTGATTTTTTAATTACAGTATTATCCTTAACACATCATGCAATCATTTCCATAAATCACCAAAATCTCCACCTTTGGACAGTGTAGCATCTTTGCCCTAAAGATTGTGCCAGAATTTTCCTTCCTATATGGTGTGGGGAGAGAAGAAAAAAAAAAAAAGAAAGAAAGAAAAAAAAACTTTTTCAACTCCTGCTTTGAGTTTACTTGCACATCTTTGACCTCTTACAATGATCTCTTCAATAGATACAGCTACATAGGAATCCACCATGGGAGGTACACAGGAACCCACCATAGCCTCTACTACTGGACTAGTTATCGATAGATGCAACTCACTAATTCTCTAAACCTTAATACCACCTAGCCACTTCACCTCCTAATGTTTCACATGGTGTGTTTCACAGCTTTTGTCACATATACAACAGATATGATGCAGTTCATAAGCATTGGCATCATCTCCTGTCCAGTACCAAACTCAAGGCAACCCTTGACAAACACAGGGCAAAGTTAAATGAACTCAGCAGTCAGGGAAATGCGTGGGCTTGCACTAAAAGGGAACAGCTTTCCTGTTACTAAAAAAGCCATAGGCCAAGCCTATGAAACACGTTGTGTAACCAGCCAGTGACTTTAGTCTAGAAGATTAATATGCCCAGTGGTACACGACTTGAGGGGCTAAAAATGTAGACTCTTCTCCAGAAGGCTTACAGAGGGGTGAGTATGCAAATGCTTCCAACAGCACCCGCATCCTTCAGAAATCCCACAGCCCACGGCTAAACATCCACGGGATAAGGTACCACCAACGGGGCAGGGAGCTCACATCTTCTTTTGCTTATAAGAAGTAACAGCCACTGCCTTCCCAAATAAGAGGTCACCTAGAAAACACCCACCACGTCCTAAGAGGTATACTGGGTAAACGCTACCTGCTGTTAAAAAGGGGACTACCATTCTGCAGCCAGGCAAAAGCAGCACCCAGCAGACCCAGGCAGTCTGTTTTGTGAATGAAGTGAATGTTCAAGGCCCAGAAAGAACATTTTTATCTGCTTCTTATGCAGTCAGGATATCTTAAAACAAAAGCAAAGAATGGTGCAGTAAAGCATGAGGCAGGCATGTAGAAATCATCTCGTCTCACGACGGGAGCAAGAACCAGCGTTGACACAGGGAGAGGGAGGAACAGCAAGCATAGAAAATTCTACTGCAGTTCTGCAGAGCGATCACGCTGAAACAAGATTATAGATTCGTGACTCCCCAATTCAAGGTTAGACTACAGTGAAGACAAAGCTTAAAGAGATCAAGCCTGCCTTCAGATACAAACACACGTTTTCCACAGCAAAATAAGCTTTTGAGATGCCTAATGGAGATAAAGCATGGCATACTTTTATATGTGTTGCTGCTAGCAAACAGCACCAGGCATACTCCTTGCACTGCTTTGACTACCTGCACAATGAAGCTAACAACTATTATGCATGTTCTCTACTAGCCTCTTCAAACTACAGATTCATTTCAGTTCAGCCATTTTCCTGTTTCCATTAAGAAAAGCATGAGTTTTTAGGCAATCTTTCAAAGTACTGCAGGTGCACTCATGCATGTCATTACCTAGGAAGAACTCAAGCCACTAACGATGTTATTCCCCCTAGAAAGATGCGGGTCCAGCAATTTGGGCATACGTATACTCTTCCTGCCAAAAAATTAAGCTAACAAACAGATCTCAAGGAGGGCAGCTACATTTCTGATCCCCTGAGAGGTATTCAAATTTGTTGTCAAAATGGCCACTGCAGAGCTGGTCTCTCAGCTACATCCTCCATTCACACAGAAGAGCCATCCCTGTCCTGCAAGACTGAACCGAGTGAGGGTCTGTCACGACACGGCATCAGCTGTAGCAGACATCAACGTACAGAACAAACTAGGAACCTAGTGTGTCTTGCTAAAGCAATACAGTTGAGAGAAACTTCATAGCACAGCTAACCTTAGCATAGGTTTAAAGTACAACACATAAATAACTGAAGACTCGAGATTCTTCTGCTACGAAACGCGGAGGCTATATTAAGAATATGACAGCTCCTGGGGAAAACAAAAGCTGGCAAGGGGAGAAAAGACTATCCCTGCTTGGCATCAAGCAGTGCTTCATTTATTACAGATTTATATAAATCACTGGCATTTGACCAATACCAAGCTTCTAGATTATCTCCAGCCAACAAAAGTACTTCAGTCTGTGCTAGTTAAAAATATTCTACTTTTTGTCCTCAGCTTGCTAGGAACGGCTATTTTTAGTAAGAGCCCAATCAACCTTATCAAAATCAAGCATCAAAAATAGACTGGAGAAACACTGGAAGCAAATACTATTTTTAGCTGCTCTGTCTATCCCTGCCGTTACCCACAAATTCTGACTGCACAGACCATGCACGAGTGCTTAGTTATTCTAGGCAGATCCTCGTCGTGACCCTTTTTTTTCCCTGAACACCTGAATGCAGAAAACACTCGATTGATTAAAGATTAATACAGCCGCAAACCGTGACAGCTGCCTTTCGTCTGAGTGCTTTTGGGGAGGGGGAGAATATGGGATGACAGAGAGCTTGCATCAGTATTCCTCTTGGGGATCTATTACATGGAAAGAAAATTGCTATTTCAATTCCCTTTTGTTGCTAAAAATAGCAGCCCCAATTGATTCAAGCAAACAGGGCACCAGCTTAGCAATGCCAAATTTAGAAACCACTGAAGTCCCAAAGAGCGAACGCTAACGCAGTCTAACACATGCCAGCTCATATTTAACAAAGAACAAAGAAGATAAGCATGCCGGCTGCAAGTTAATAAGACAGCAGTAACTCCCTGCATTTTTATTAAATAAAAACAGAAAACTCGGTGCAAAAATAAGACAAACTTCACTTCTATTCTCAATTTAACTCGCTGAAATAGGAAGCCTCATCAAAAAGATCATCTGTACCCGAGCTGAAATCCTAGAAATTCTGTGGGGTTTTTTTTTCCCCCCCATATAAAGGTTTTTTTCTGCACAAAGGAGCTAACACCTAATGGTCAGGCTTTGAAAAGACAGGCTACAGAAAAAGGTTCAATTCCCAGAACCAAACACTTACTTGGTAACAGCTTGTGTCTAGGAGCTAGGATTGTGGGTAGAAAAATACTCTATAAATATCGCTGCACTGACAAGTTCCCATTTCATCCAGAACTACAGCAAGAAAGGGTTTTGGGCAGTGCACTCTCAAGATTTCTTTAGACTCGAGAGCTGGAAGCAGTCTAGAAATCCCAACAAGAAAACCATATGGAAGAGTTCATGAAAGTCACAGGCAACGCTTACGCAGTATCAGTTCCAACTGCTTCTATGTGAGCTCTCCCTTCTTTTACCCGCTCACGCTCAAACCTTTGCCATGAGGTCTTTTTCTCCTGTTCGTCATGGGCTGCTGTGTTATGGAGTCCGGGAGGAGAGGGGGAACTTTGTCATCCTGTCTCCTGCGTTCAGAAGCCCCACCGAATCCCGTTACAAATTTAAGAACTTTGCTGCTCTCAAGGCTTTTGATCCAGAAAACGTCCGGTGAACCCAAGAGTGCCCTGAACTTAATTTCTGCAATAAGCGAGGAAGTTGTTCAGATCATCCGCTCGGGTCTGTTTGACTTAAGCGTAGGCAAAAGCTATCGCTGCCTTGTGCTCAGTAAGACGCTGCCGTAAGAGTTACTGCACGGTATTGATGCTCGGCAAAAACAAGCTCTCGGTTGTTCGTCATTGTGAAATACGTGACAGATGCTGACTGTCACTGCGAGCACGACCAGGCCAAGAAAGCACATGCACGGAGGTCGTTCAAATCACCATTTCTGGTTCCTCCTGCCTCCAGGAGAAGGTGGATACACCAGGAAAATTTTGAAGATCAGATAGCTCGGGACTGCCAGCATCTGAAGGCTTTTGGTGTGTTTGCCAGCAGAAACACGCACAGGCAAGTTGCTTTTCTGAGAAGGAACCAGGCAGCCAGTAGAAAGGCCTCTGTGTTTGGAGCCCGCAAAGCCGAAAGAAGGCTCTACGTGAGAAGTCACTAGAAGAAATTTGAGGTTTTTCTCTTTCACTATATATTTGTAACAGCCAGAAAAATAAATTCAAGTCAGTGACATGGCAACAAAAAACCAACACCTGCAAATAGAAGAAGATAACAAGTGATCTTGGCAAGCTATGGGCATATTCATTTCAAGTCAAAGCTATGCAAGGTGTCAGAATAATCACGAGCATAGGAAAAAAAGTGGAGATTGGGATAAAAAGCAGCGCTAGATCCGTTTTTAATCAAAAAAGGCAAACTGTGCCAAACTTTTAAAAAGTGTGATCAGTTTAGGCAAGAATAATGCTCCAGACCTACAAGGCAAAACAAAATCATTTTATATGATGAACATAAGAAACTACGACTGTGAAGGTGACTGGGACTGAACATTAGAATCTTAGAATATCATCAGGAGCTACCTGGGGAGGCGTCTACAACGGTTCAGACCGAAAAAAAAGGAGCTTTATCAGGACAAAAACAAATTACTAGTTATGCTCCTAGGGACTGATCTCAACACAAATCCTGTTCAGCATCCTGTTCATCCTGACCACCGCACAAAGAAGGGAATGCTTTATGAACTTCACAGACAACCTAGCTACTGAAAATGATCACAGCGTCACACCGCAAAGAATTAGATGGTTTTATAGACCAGAGTAATAAAAACTTAATATTGCCAGATATTACGTGGTGGCATGGCAGTACCAGATGTCAAGACGTGCACTTGAGACTCTAACTTTGCTTAGAGTTGAGGTGACCATTGTAAGCAATGGAAGAAAGGTACCTGGGGTGCAGTGGCTGAATATAAAATGGATTATAAACTGCCATTTTGATGTAGCTATAAAGACAACTTATATAACCTGATTGCATGCACTGAGGTACTTCCCATAGTAAAAGAAAGCAATAATACATTAAGTCATTTAAATGGGAACACCTGCAAAAAAAAGGGCTGCTAAGATGATTAAGAGTTACCTGTTTGGGGAGATGAGTTTAAAAGGGTTTTGTTTGCTCTTCATAAGCTCATGTAGTCTAACCACCAGAAAAGGAAAAGCTCAGGTTAGCACTGGGAAGAAAATATAAGCTGGTCACAATTAAGACTGGAAATTAGGATATCTCAAAGGAGGAAAAAAAAATGTTTCTGAAGAGCCTAGTAAGGGTAAGGAACCTGACCTGCTGGAGGAGCTCTGAGATGCAAGACAATAGTGCAGGACAAGACAGACATAACTCTGGAAACAGAACTGCAAACTTGCAACAAGAATCTGTTCATTACTATCCATTTAATGGATCAGAAGAAAAATGAGAAACAAAGTAAGCCTGACTAATTTGTTGATTTTTTTTGATACATTCTATTAATCGCTTCTAGGCTTCCTTGGGTTGTCAGAGGGCATCAGAGAAATTCTCCTTTTTTTCCCTCCCCGTCTCAAGACGCAGTTTGACTGCCAGAGTGTCTCTGCTCATCACTTCATGAAAGAGAGGCTCGTTGCAGCTAGAGATACGAGAGACAAATGATATGAGACACAAACGCACAGTGATCCTAACAGAAGGGAGACTCTGGTTTCATGAAGAGGATCTGAACCGGGAAGGGGTTCCTTCTGGAACCCTCTATTGTGCTGGCAATAACTCAAGTCATCTTACTCAAGCACCTCCATATTCAAAGTGAGGACACCAGTCTCCAAAAACATTTGGGGCATGAAAAGATGCAACAGCACCTTGTAAGAGCTTTTTAAGATCAGACTGCGGGCATGAAATTGTGTAAATTTTTGCTGTACGTGTCAAGAGACCCCGGAATGCAGTGCTAAATACAACCTTTTCTCTACACCTTTGAAACATTGGTTCACCTTTCACAGCTTCTTGTCTAGGACCTGAACTATTTAGAATTACACAAAACACAAAGTCTTGAAGAAACCTTTAAATGAAGGCTTGGGTACATTTCAAGCATAATGCATCATTCAGTATGGGCATGGCACATCCCGACGCATCAGGTCATGAGAAAAAAAAACCCATGTAACTTAACAAAATCATCCTGTCATCATTCACCTGTTCCCTCCATTTGCACATCCAACTATCTGTATCGGAAGTGAGGGGAAAAAAACATAGTGTAACAGTTTTATCACAAGAATAGACCTTCCGGCTCAGAACAGAGATCAAGCTAACGCAAGAATTGGTCAGTACTGAGGGGAGAATTTAAGAAGCGGCCAAGCACATCGTGATACCTCTCCAGCATACTCTTCCTGCCTCCAGCTTGCAGCTCCACCATTTGGTGGACTACAGCTGGTGATATTGGACAAATTCACAGGAGAAAAAGCTATCAAGATCTTTTCCAGTAATTTTTTTTAAGCCATGTAAACCTTTAGCATCTAACGCCGACTGTAACAGGAAGCTACAGAGCTGACCTACATCCTGCATGGGACAGTATCATCTCCTTCTGTTCTTTTAGAAACTGATCTGCTAGTTTGGGGTTTGGTGCTTTCTCCACCATCTCCTGATCATGGTAAGCAACGACACTGATCACTTTGCTTAACTTTCTCTCTGTCCTTTAAATTGAAGTTGTGGCTTTTCAAGTTACTTTATATATTTATTAAACAGGTAAATCTAACGAATATAACAAAATTTGTAAGATTAGACATTCAGGCAACCCTTTGGTGGGAGCCTTTATCAGAATCTCTTTCGACTACAGGTTTGCAGATAGCAAATGAATTAAAAAATTGAGTACATTTGAAATACCAAAGTGATCTAAGGATATTCCATCTATTAAAAAAACCATTCTCCTTCCCTATCTCCAGAATTAAAACCTTCATTCTGAATGCAAGTTACAGAGTAGAATTTCAGTGCATCAACAGTACAAAAATAGGGAAACTGGGAAGCACAGAAAGACTAAGAAAACTGACACTGTAGAAACATTTTTCTTCTTAACTTCCAGCTCCAATGAACCCCAAGCCGCAGAACTGCTCAGACATTTCTTCACCGTCCTCATCAGCAACCTGCCTTGTGCCAAAGAGTGAACATTTGCAGCATCTAAGTCTGCAACAAGGATCGCTGTGCCCAAGATAAAACATTCCCTGGGAAAGACAGCTAAGATGGTCTCTGAGAAGAAAGAGACCTACAGATACTCTCACAGGTATATTCTCACATAACGCAGCCTGCCAGCTTTCAGCTCACGAGCCCATCCAGACCCAAGTCATCTGCCACAGAACCACTGGGTGCCGTTCAGCCTCCCGGAGAGCTGAGGAACGCCTTGGACTCTGCATTCACCCAGCACTGCACCCAAGCGACAAACCTCCTTGCACCACATCCCTGGGAAGGAACGCGGATGGCCAACACAGTCCCAGCTGGGAGCCAGGCTGGGTTCGCCCCACCTGCTGCCAAATTGGTACCAACACCCCAGCGAGGCGCAGGTTGGCTGCGTTGGAACCACGTACCGGCGTTGCGCGCCTCGGCATTTTTTTTTTTTGGACAGAACAGGGCTTACTAGCTGACCTAGGTCTGCACGGATGAGCTCGGCCACT
>NW_009197098.1:11186-18535 GCF_000690835.1 Fulmarus glacialis
CCCCCGCGCGGCGCAGCCCCACGCGCGGCCCGTGCTCACTTCATGCAGCCACTAGCACATTTCTGCCTTACCTGCTTTCTCCTGTAACATTTATCCAACGTGGGTATCGTTACCCTTCACGACAGTAAACCATTTTAGGTCCAGCCTCCAATCCTTAACCTCTTATTTACAATGTGGTTTCAAACTCATTGTAGTCAAGACAGATCAAAAAAATGAAATACATGGGTTACTTAATTTGCTCTGGAATACCACCTACCACTGTAGTTTTTTCCACTTTCCTATGGTTTAAAAACCCAAATAGGCAAAAATGAAAAAGTTCCATTTTTAGGAAGGAATCTTACAAATCAGGACAGCTACCTGTCTGCCTGTGTAGAAGGAAAAACAAGTTTTAACCCAGAGAAAGGCATAGTTTTACATTATCTCGTGCAGCAGAAATACGACTGATAAAGCGTATCCTTGACAAGCTACTTTTTAATTATACACACTGAGGGAGGTTACTAGTTAAGTCACACCACATACTCAGTATATTATATTCCCACACACAAAAGGTGCACGATTGTACCTGAGAACCCTCCTTAGGAAGGTCTCAATCTACAGTGCCTCTCCAAATAAGATCAAAATCCAATCCATTTTTCCCCCTTAAAAAAGGCTTAACACATGTGCATATACAGCCTAAGCATACCGAATCTCCACTTCTAATCCAAAAAGTATCAGTAACCAACCATCCTAATCATTTTATTGCTCTTACATTTGTGAATACCTACCGTTACTTATCATAACATTTAAGTTTGGTCCTGCCCCAACGAGCAATCTTGGGCTATTAAGACTTAAAAGCTTTTAAAATTATAAATAAATCAAAACTAATCAGGACAGAGTTGACTCAGACCTTCAACTACTCAGAGTATTTCCACCATTTTCACTTGTTTCTCTCCGTCCCCTTTTAGCCTTTGAGATGTTACAACTCCCATCATTCGGGTCAAACCCAAGTACGCAGCCAGACCCACTGCCCTGCCAGGCAGGTCCCCCTCGGGCCGTGAGATACCTCAGCTCCAGCAGCAAGCTGCTCCTGGTTGCCACCTCTCACAAGCAACAACTCTTCCCCAACGCCAGCAAAAGCAGCGAAGAGTCACTCAAAAGCAAGCTCCTATCACCGCTACGGCCAGATCCCCATGTCTGGGTTCAGGGGAACAAGGAAGGGGCCAGGAGCAGTACCAATTAGCGTGAACAGCAGTCACCAGAACGAGTTCCCTGCCAACCTAGACGGCTCTTCAAGGACTCAAGGAGCAGCTCTTTACGAAAGCCTCGGCCTTTCCACACATATAGAGGGCAGCTGCACTACGGAGGTTCAGAAGTCCATCACCCTAGAAAGCGACTGTAACACGTGGCACTCCCACCATGAAGAGAAGTTTGTGCTATAGATTCACAGTTGGTGAGAGTTACTGCCTCACCATCCTAAAACCGCTTTGCTCGTGGCTAGTGCGGGGCAGCAGGGGCTCCTCCTCAATATCCCAGACCAGAAGAGATCTCCCCACTTCTGTTTTTAGAAGTCAGCAGACCTATGTAAGTTTATGGCAGAGAGACCTTCAACAGCTTCTCCAGGAAGTACTTTTATACCTGACAAGTACCCCGAAACCACACATGAAACCATTTCTCAACAGCACTGCCACATCAGGGTATTTTGGGGGCGAGCAGAGGGCAGCTGAGGCAACCAGTCCAGCAGCAAACCCCTTCCTGTGCCTTCAGCTCTATGCACCAGAACAGTTCACCCATTGCAGACAATAAGCAAAGCTGCGTAAGCAGCCGAGTACAGAAGATGAATGAACCGTGTGACGCTAAAGATCTGTGAATTGGAAAAAAAAAAAATCTAACGCATGAATTAAAATCCGCACCCTTGTTCCCCCTCTCCCTTTCCCCCCAAAAAGAAATGTATAGAGCAGGACATAAAAGGAGAAGGAGAGAGAGAGAGGTGGAAAAAACGTGGTCTGACACATTTATAAAAACTGATGGCCTGTCACCCAGACACTGATGAATATTTTTTACGGGATAAAAATGGCAACCTAGAGTCTAAAAATAAAATGCTGTGCTGCAGACCTGTCTGGTTCAGCAACACCACTGGAATACAAACACGCTCCCTTGCTGGTACATCTTGACTAAGATTTCAGAATAAGAGAAGGGAAAAAAAAAACACTGTAGAACATATCTTCTATTTTCAAGGGAAAGGATTTGGGTTTTGTGGCGTTTTTTAATAAGAATTTAGACTAACATTATACTTTGCTTGCATTGTATAATTGCAATTTAAAATCCAGGATTGGGGGTTTTTAAGTGATTGATGAGAATAGCAGACTACCTTATGCTGCACAAAGCAAATTTTTTTCTTCCCTTCCCCAGACAATTACAATATAAGAACATATTTATCAATGTCTTTAAACTGTAATTTCAGTAAGCTTAAAAATGTATTTTTAGAATCATACTGCAGACAGAACTGTGGACGCTGCTATTTTCAAACTCACCCCACCCCCAGAGACAGAAAATAAAACCTTTTACTTCATTCTGCCTCAAAATTTAGACTGAAAACCTGCCCAACTGCGAAGCAAAAATGACTGAACATCATTCACAAGAAGCACTAATTTCTCAAGCCTATCCACACTGCAGACAGGCTGCCTTATGCAGTAAAGATGCTATTTTTGGCAAGTGATGCAATAGCTGCAAGGGCTCTCCCAGAACCTTTCATTTAAGAGCCCAAGCCATATTAAAACGTGTTACGAGATACCTAATAACCCTGCACTGTCACCTTCCCATTCTCTGCACCAGCACATCACCCACAGAAGTCACTCTTTTTAAAGCTATATCTTCCAAGAAAGAGTCAGATTTTACACAAGAAGAGAAAAAGCGTATGTATACATCCATCAGCAAATACACCTGCCCTGCACTGTATGTGACAAGAAAGTTACACAACACTGTGTAGGGATTTTCTGACCTCTTGATTTTCTATTGGTTTCCTTGCTGAATTTCTGTGAAGGCTTTGAAAAGCCCACAAAGCTAATGCAACATCTAATCCTTCCCAAAGCTATTTCCATTCTTGGAGATCTTTTAAAAAGTTCTTGTGTATAACTGACAACTGGTAAGACACATTTCTGCTATGTGATTGTTCCAACAGCTAAAAATTCTAAAAACGGGAAGAGTTCCAGAGATGCTAGGGCTTTTCTCAATTATTTTTAAAATAGAATAGGAATTTTTCAGCCCTTTGGATCTGTGGACCCTTTAGGTTTTACAATAGCCATGTGGACCTCCATGTAACAGATTAAAGCTTATTGTCAAGTTTTCCACTGACCCTTATAAATTCAAATTCCACCAACCCCCTCCCCAAAAATAACAGAGGTATTCCTGAAGTCAGAACCACCCAAGAAACTACTTTTGTTTGACTTCTGATCTCCGGGAGCCTATGGGGGAGGAAGACATGCAAGGGCCATAAAGAAAAATACACTTACTGTTTTGAATGTGTGGTCATGGACACAATATATTAATAAATCCATGAGCCCAATCTGCTGCCGTGCAGAGTTCGATTCCTTTGCTTAACACGTGCAGGGTATATATAGCAGCTCTTACCTACTATTTCAGAACATCCATTTATCAGTCACGGCCAGCATTTAGGGCTCAGGAGGAATTCCCCTGCATGTATCATGTATGTATAACAACTGACACTTGGCTTGGGTTTTGTTGGGTTTGTATTTCCAAACCTTTGTTCTCATGATCTATTTAAACTCTGCATTAACATCCTGATTATGTACCAGGCTTACATTTTTTTTTTTTTTTAAAAGCAGCCATAAAACAAAAAACCAACTTGAGCACGAGTCAATTTGCATCTTACCTCACAGGCCAGTTTGCCCAGCCTGCAGTTAGCATTAACATTTAAGTTTTACACCTCAGCTCCTACAGTGAGTAACAGATCAGGAGAGAGCAGGTGTGAAGGTGGATCCGAGCCCAGCAAAAGCATTTGCTTTGTTTTAGGATATTTCCAAGATCTTCCCCTCTTGATGAGTTCTCATCATGTCATGTACCACGCAAGAAAAATAGAAGAAGGAAAGCTTGACAACTCTTTACTACTTGTTTGGAGCAGTCAAGTTCTGCCTCCCCGCCACCCGCACAATGCATTTACTTCCTCCCCCTCCCACGCAAGCATGGGGAAGCCGATGTAGGCAGAATTTGTAACATCCGCAGGCTATCTGGGGAAAAAGGAATCCGACTGCAAAGCAGCGAGACTTGGAGAGGTTTCATTCAGAAGCTATATACAGAACAGGGAATTAAACTCTCCTAGACATCCTGACTGCTCAGAAGTAGAATAGAAATTGAGGCACGAAGACACCCAGTGATATTTTATTCATTTTGGCTAGAAGCAACATTAAAACAAGCTGTACGCTGAGAAGTTAGCATTTGCTCTAGGGACACGGAGGTATAAAAACAAAGATTCTGCAGAACAGCTGAAGTGGCAACAAGGCTCATGCCCAAACTGTGTAACCTGCTCAAGAGTAGGGAAGTTGAAGCAGAGACGCTTCCATACCTGAAGCCCCAGAACAGCAGTATGGGGAGCGTCACATGGGGAATTTTACAAGGCCTTCTGAAGGCGGCAGGAGGATGACAACTGCAGAAAGCAAGCTCGGGCCCTTTAACGTATATACAGCAGGAAGCAAGAGTACAAGCGTATGTCTGCTTCACTCCTGTGCCACAGGAGCGACGACAAGCCAGGAGACCCGGCCAGTTCCCATTGCCAGTTCCTGGTGGTTTTACTGAGATGAAGGAAGAGCACAGCAGCAACGTTGGGACGTGTTGTGCTAGACAGAGGTGAGAAACATTCACCGGTGTCATGAGAACCTGAAAGACCTGCTCCCATTCACCCAGCCCACCGCTCCTCACGTGAGGCTGCAGAACTATGGGACTGTGGGACGTTCACAATTTTAGGTGAGCAGGTCAATCTTATTACATCTGCGCGCAGCTTGTCTGGGATAAATGTGGACTGAAACTAATGCGACCGCTACAGGTGAAAATCTTCAGCACTTAAATTCGGTAATAAAATTGAAGGGTTTAGAATACTAATTAGCCTAGATGGCTTCTTAAAGTAGTATACATTAAGCGAGAAGCGATACCTTCTTGTTTAGAGATATTATCATATCTTCTAGTAAAGGGTTATGCTTCTATTCCCACCGAATGGAAAGATCCAAAATTTCAGGTCACCCAAATCTTCAGTTCCTGTTGTGGTTTAACCCCAGCCAGCCACTAAACATCACACAGCCGCTCGCTCACTCCCTCTGCTCTGCTGGGACGGGGGAGAGAATCAGGAGAGTAAAACTGAGAAAACTCGTGGGTTGAGATAAAGACAGTTTAATAATTGAAATAAAAGAAAGTAAAATAGTAGCAATAATAATAATAATAGAATATACAAAGCAAGGGATGCACGATGCAATTGCTCATCATCCATGACTGATGCCCAGCCAGTCCCCAAGCAGCGATCGCTGCCCCCCGGCCAGCTCCCCCCAGCTTATGTACTGAGCATGACGTTATATGGTATAGTTTGGCCAGTTTGGGTCAGCTGTCCTGACTATGCTCCCTCCCAGCTTCTTGTGCACCTGGCAGAGCATGGGAACCTGGAAAGTCCTTGACTAGCATAAACACTACTTAGCAATAATTAAAACATCAGTGTGTTATCAACATTTTTCTCACACTAAATCCAAAACACAGCACTATACCAGCTACTAGGAAGAAAATTAACTCTATCCCAGCCGAAACCGAACCCGACACTTCCCAAGTAAAAAAAAAAAAAAAAGGGGGACTAGACCGTTTAAGCTGCCTGTTGCTACCCAAGACACAAAACAACATCAAATATGACTCTTCCCCTCTTCCCCCCTTCCCCCTCACTAGTTTGAAATGAAATATCTGTGCAATCTTGCTCGAACCAACTGCTAAAGTAGCACTTCTGGGGAGAGAAGAAAACACCCCTCAGGGTGTCCCCTCTCGCAGGTTCAAGCACGACTGCGTGCGCTCCGAGATCCACGAGAAGCTGGTGAGCATGTTTATGCTATGCTAGGAATGGCTCTAAACCTTTTATAACCTCTCACTCTAAATAAGACCGTTATTTCTGTTAAAAGCAGAGCCCTCTCAGTCATACTGGAAATAGCTTCTCGTGCATTGTTAGAGACAAAGATGGCTTTAGGAGTATATTTAGTAGATAATGTGCTGTTAAAAAGATGCGACGACAAGCACAGATGTAGCTGGCAAGTCTTTATTCAGCTGCCGAGATGTTATAAAGGCAACTCTTTAAAACGTAGAGAAGTAGCACAAGAAGAATTTAAATTTCTAGAGTCCTTGGAAGTTACCTAATTGTGATGAGGAGCAATCTATTCAAATAGATGGTTCATACAAAAAAGACAAAGTCTAAAGTTGCTGAAAAGCCATTAAACTTATCTTCAAAAGATACCCTGCCTACAACAAGCATGGGGTACTCTGCAATATTTTGTTTAAAGTCTGCATTTTACATTCCAGCCTATGGACTAGAAACCGAGACACAAGCGCGATTTTGTTTAAATTAGAAGTCATCCGATTATCTTGCTTTTGTGCACTGCAGCTCCCGAACAGAAGCTTAAACAAGCTCAAACCACACCTTTCGAAAAAGTCTTTCTTCTCCGCATTGTCAGGAAGATTACTCAAGTGCTCAGCAGCACCCTCTAGCCCGCTGACTTCAAGAAGGAACAGAGAACAGACTAGTCTCTTCAATTGAGCAAAACCTACCATTCATAAAAAGGGGGTCACAGAGCTGAAAGACAACGATGCAGTGCTAGAAACTGATCTGAAGACTATTCTGTGGTTTTGGGCCCTAATATATATATCTATATTGTTTTAGCTAAAATGAGAATATTCAGTAATTATTGTTCCACAGAGGTCCCTTCCATCCCACGCTCTTAATTACATTTGCTTTAATTGAGTATTTCTATCCATCGGGGGGGGGGGATGATGAATGATGTTAACACGCCCAAGTTAATCAATTTGGAAGGTTACAGTTGTCTCATGAGAAATGCCCTCGATAAATTACCACCAAGCGCTAGGGAGACTCTTATATTAAAGTGATTTAGAAATCCTTGACCGTTTTATTCGTATCGGCACTGTTTTGCAATAGGTGTTTGCGCTAAAGATTGAAGGAAAAGCTCAGGCAACACTGCCTTTCCCTTCCCATTTCTAAATAAAGAAACGGCCGCTGATGCCTTCTATATTTCACTCCGAGCCCTTGAAAACTTGCAGTATTTTCCCCGGTGGAAAACTCCCCAGATTTTCCTATGGAAACGAGACTTACATCTAGCCTC
>NW_009197099.1:0-4737 GCF_000690835.1 Fulmarus glacialis
CTATGATTCTATGATTCTATGAAATGTAGATAGGACCCCAAGCTGATGAAAACTGCAATTACGCCAAGTTCTATCAAGTGAAATTTGGCTCATGTTTGTCTTACCTTTATTTTTCTAAGGAAAAGGATTACCATCTGAGTGAGCAGAAGAGTCAGAACAAACCTAAAAAGGGGCAAGCTCAGAGCTGAAAAAACAAAATTTTCCTATCCAGATGGAAAATTGTTGAAATACTTCAAACTGCATACAGTGGCTTCTCTTAAAATAAATGAATAAATAAAGTCTGCCTTCTCTTAAGTAGGTGACAGTCCAGTAGTAACAATTCTCCCTGTGTGACACCCATAATCAAAACTGCGCAATATGAAAGGAAATTACTCTCAGTCACTCTGTATGTATACATACATGTGTGTGTGTGTGTGTGTGTATACACATACACATTTTTTTAGTGTCCAAAAATTTAGACTGTTATCCAAAGCTCCAGTTTGTTCAGATGGTAAGATAAACACAAAAGCTGTCTTTAAACAAACTGATCTAGACATTTGCAATTTGACATAACAACTGAAAGAAAAGTTGCAATTAACCTATGACCCCTCACAAGAATTAAAATGACTGAGAGAAAGTTTATTTTGACAAAATCCAAATGACGTCAGAGTGAGCAAATTTATCTAGATGATACAGTTGCAGTTTAGCAATATCTAGAAGAGAAATAGTGAAAACATGGCTTAGGCTTTAGAAGGAACTTGAAACAAAAGTGTTCTACATCTTTCCATGTTCATATCTTTTTTTGTGATCACTCAGTAAAGCTTAAAATGTTCATAGTGATATGTGAGTGGAAGTATAATGTAGTTATGCACATGAAGTATCACAGAAACAATATACTGAAAAGGCTGATCGGTCAAGGATAAACACAGTGAGGATTGCTTCCTGATTTGTTTTTTATTTCCTGAATCATCAATATGGCAAATATTACTATTAAGTCATCATGCAACCCAATGGTATTTTCTTATATGATTGATGACTGTAAAATTTCTCACAGCTAAAGTGATTTTCATTGTCATCTTTCTTTTAGTGTTTACTCCTTTCTTTTTGCAATTTACTGATGTTCAGTAAAACAAAATCTTTATAATGCATTGAACCTGAAAAGATAATTCTGAGGAAAGAGATTATTAGAAATTCAAGGAACTGAAATTACTAGCCTTATTTAATTAGATTACTATTTGGGGGTACAGAGGAATAGATGATTGCGGTAATGAAAACAGTCCAGATCCTTTGGGAACATTAACAAGTGGAGGGAACAGATAATTTGTTTTAAGTTCTGCCAGCACTATGAAAAAAAAAAAAAAATTAAGGACAGGGCCATGAAAACACATAAAGGTACAGCTAGAAACCAAAAAACTCACGTGAAAAAAGCGAGAAGGAACATTCTTTGATCTTGACACACCATGGAGGTCTATTGATTCAAATCTGACAAACTGTACGTTGTCCCTGGCCATCTGCTGCTTAATAAATTCAATATGAGAGAACAGGTGAAGGAGAGTTGGACTTCCAAGGCTGTTTGCATCAGGCTCTCTGCTGGACTCTGTAAGTGAAGAGGAATGTTCACGTCAAACAAAATAATGAGGCTGTTCTCCTAAAAAGCTCAATAGTGGGAAACTATGACATGGAGTGTAAAAACAAAAATAAGAAAAAGATATGGATCACAAAACATTTTTATAAATAAACACAATTTTTTTCCCCTTTTTTTGGAATGGTCTGTAACTTAAATGTTTTTTTTGCTTTGGTAGAGAACACAGGGGAATCATGCAGTAAAGACAGGAATTTCTGAGGGATACCTCAGCTGGTTTGTTGGGTGTTTTTAGGAGCACAAATAGCAGCTGGATACATATTTCCCACTGAAAGCTGATAGAATTCAGACGCTATATTCCTTCAATGCCTTTGAAAAGTGCATGGATACAGAAACATGATAAAAAGGGCACTTGTCTTCTACTAAACCTTTCCCAGGACCTCCTGAGGAGGCCTGCAGTCTTCTCCACCACAGGCAGCAGACTTTTAGGAGAAGTTTATGCATTTATGTGCCTGCTGTTATGGAGCTGTCGTCTTAACTGTATTACAGCAGCTATAGGACTGCATAAACTTCTTGATGTGAAAGCAGTAACATCTGCATGTAACTTCTATAATGGAGCAGAGAGTTGGGCACAGTAACTTCCTTTCACAAACCTGTCGATTGCTAAGCCTGCTTTTCTTTTGAGTGTCTATGTATTGTTATTATTCAGGTTAAACTACGTAAGGTATTAATTTCCATTTAGTATAATAAACTAACTAAACCAAGGGTAAAATGTGACATTAAGATATGAGGAAATGTGAAAAAATATTTCTTTCTACATTTCTGGGAGGAAAGTCCTCCATTCTTCCAAGGAGGTTGAAAATATGATCAGATGAATTTTTGCAGACCTTTCAGATCCACAGTGGAAGATCACCAACAGCAAGCATTCACCACCCTTCAAGTGGAAGTTAAAAGCTTCATGCTGAGGCACTACAAAAGTTGGTGGGAGCACTCCCAATCTTTCCAGTACCAAACTACCCGAACTGGAGTATATCTCCTTTAGCAGTGGCCAGCAGGCACAAACACATCTTTTTTGACCTCTTCTTTGAGGCAAGTAGGACTTCCAGCTGCGAGACTGTAAGAAGGCTCTCCAGCTAGCCCAGCACAAGGCTGTCTGATTATTCCCTGAGAAGGCAGCAAACTCATCCACAGTTATAGACTTCTTGGAGCCTTTTAATGTTAGTGGAGCATCCTCCAGCTTCAGATGGCAAGGAGGTGACAAGGATACTTCAAGTCAGTAAAGTAAGAAGAAGTTAAGTAATAACAGTGCTTCCTGAGGAATGACAGGTGAAAGCACAGGACAAAATTTTAAGTAAATATAAGAGTCTATAGGAAAACAGAGTAAAAATCAAAAAGGTAGACGCAAGAAAAAAAGAATTTTGTCACATCCACTTCTCCTTGTGACATCTTTCCTTTTGGTCTTCTTCAGCTGTAAGCTGCTTATGAAAATAGCTTTTTTTCTCTGTCTTCTATAAACACTAAGGCACTATGTCCTTTAAAAGATGTGATTAAATAAGGAAGTCTTATTTAAATATTTTGTGTAATACTCACTCTGTTGCAGATGCTGCCAAAACACAATAGCGAGCAGGGAGGATATGTAAACTGGCCCTGTTTTGTGTATGTCATCCAAGTAATAGTTATTTGAGTACCACTTCAGTCATCCTGTAACATTGTTTACTGACATTTAGCAGATTTGACCTCTTTATGAACCCGACCATCGATTAGAAGTTTATCAACAGCTAATAAACTGTGGCTATTTATTCGATTAATAGAATTAAAAAGATTCGGAAAATCTTCCTACAGATTACAGTGAGTAGCGTTTTCTTCAACTCCAGGGACAGAAGCCTAAGGTTTTTGCCTTTGTAAAAGCAGTGCTCAATCCTTTATTCTACACGTGTTTAATTTCCTGTGCAAAGATGGTAGACACTTCTTGTCTACCACCTGTCACACGGAGATTTTTGTGTCTTCATATTATTCAAAGTAAAGTTTGACTGACAACCCTTGACGTCAGAATATTGTCAACTTTTGATGTAAATTTTGCAAGTAATTCTTATAATGTCCTGAAATGTTGCCTGTTAAATTTGCATCTACTGAACAAACTTTTTTCAGGTAAAAACATAATAATTCACAAAAAACAACAACTTTAACTCTGACCCAATTAATTCTTTAAATCAGTTTTCCTAAGAGATATAAATGATGTAAAATCAATATCTAAGAAAAATACAAATGTGATATGCATTCATAATAATGATATATGAATTTGTTTAAAAAGTAAAGCTACAAATATACTTAATTTAAACATCTACCAATGGTAGGTAATTTTCCAAATTTTATATATCTATCTGTTGTCTTCAACCTAAAGTTATTTGAATAAATGCATAAATGCATAATTAGATTATATGAAATAACATAGATTAACAGAAAAGTCCTATAAAGTAATGTTTTTAAAGAACATTAAGCAAGCAAAAATTATTAACTGAAGAAGCAAGAATTTATCTTCTCCAGTTGGACTTGTTATGATTAATGATAGATCTTTCTAAATTATGAGACTAAAATTTATATATTGCTCTAGTATTAGTCTAAAATTAGGCTATATACCAGTCTAGACAGCCCGCTAGTCAAAAGGCAGACAGTTATTCATTTACAATAGCCTTTATCCAAAATCTGTTAGAATCACTCCAGCAGCTTTCACATACTTTTTGGAGGCAGTTCATCTTTTATATCATTTGCAGATTATCTTTCCCATTGAAATAGTAAGTTTCTGTAAATTGTATGATAGATAAAAAATATCATCATGACTTAATATCACTGACTGGTTTTGGAAATATGAAAGGGGATTTGTTTCTTAAATAATATTTAGTGAATAACTACTGAGAGTACTTACTTTTCTCCAGCACAGGTCCCAAAATATATTTTCTTGGTAGCCAGTAAATAAATCACTGGCAAACTAAGTCCATGAAACCAATGATGACTAAAGTTTGGAAAGGTATAGTAGGGAACTGAGTTACTCTGTCTTTTCCCAGTTCGTACAGTCGTTATCCAGAGCATTAGTTACTGGAGATAAGGTAGCTAATAAATGCTAGAAAGGTCTAGCTGATTTAGATACACAGTCTAAAAGTCTAACATTCTTATGAGGG
>NW_009197099.1:4758-108488 GCF_000690835.1 Fulmarus glacialis
GGGCCTCTAGAAATAATGGCATCTTTATTTTCATTTCAGAAAATATACTTATGGAAGCATGTATGTAAATTCCACAAGATGCTCAGATTTTTGTTCAGATTTTCATTTTAAAAATCAAATACAAATCCAGACTGGCCATCTTTCTTAAAGCAGAATGGCACATATAGATACTTAGATATCTATATCAAACCAGTAGTACACAGAAAAGCACTTAATGTTTGTTTTTCTATGGTTCTATCTCTGTTTTGCATTTAAGCTACCACAGAGAAACAATTAGTATTATTCATGTTTCTCTTGTAATTGGTACATAATATCTACAAATATAAACAAATTATCTTCACATATTTAAAAAAGATTATTACACAAAACTAAAAATATTACCAAAAACCTACAAATTATACAAATTATACACTAGTGGAATAGTGGTGCCATTCTTAGATTATTAATGTTGAAATCATTCACATTGCTAAGGGCAGCTGGCATCGGGCTAGGGCAAATAGTTAACATCAGCTTTATCTTCTCAGCAACAGAAAAGTGCCGCGACAGAAGAAAGTGCACATGCCCCAGATCAATCTGTCATTATCTGCTTGTTCAAAGAAATCCTTTCCCATGGTCCCTTATTAAATCACACCGCTTCTAAAGCAAACAATTTCTCAGCTCTATAAGAGGTGACTGTGTCAAACCGACGAAACGAAAAGAGCATGCGACATGTTGCCAGGGGACTTGACAATGACAGGAACAAGCTGACCTAACAAATGTAGTAATATTGGAAACTCTTCACTGAGAAACACGACCACCAAGGCAATAACAGCAGACACCAGCAGGTAGACTCCAGATAAAAATCATGCACTGGAGAAGGAGATGTATTTCCATCAGTCCTCCTCCAGTTTACTCCTCCCATTCTGTCTCCAGCTGTGCCAGATGTGCTCCCTCCTGAAACGACCCTGCTGCAGCCGCGCAGCTGCTGCGCACCCTCCTCCTGCCCAGTGAGACGGGGTCTGGTCACGCCCGAGTCCCATGCAGCATCGGAGCGCGCGTCCCTGTGCTCTGTGGCACGTTGGGGCACCTGTTACTGTCTCAGAGCGGTAGGGAAATAAAAACCTTTGCAAGCATAGGAATTGCTGTGCCAGTCAAAGGCAGCATTTCAACATGCTAGAGCTGTCTTTGGTATCAGCTATTAACAGGAAAGGCAAGGCGTTCTTTGCGAAATGAACTGTCTAATGAGAATGGGTTTTGCAGTTCCTCACTAAAAAGGTGGTCTTGTGGTTAGGAGCAGAAGGGTTAATACCCAAATTTGTCTTAATTTCTTCTTCATCCTTGGAAATCTAACACAGGGTGCTCTGAAGATCTATGTGAATATTGACCCCCTTTATAAAAACAGATACCTTGTGCTGATGATATCCACTGGCAATGAGTCCCATAGGGTAATCACACACCTACACCTTTCTAAATCCTATGCAAATTTAAATATGTGTGCTCTTCTTTGCAGGATTCCGGTTTGTGTATTTAAGAACAGCCAGTCTACTTGGTTTGTACAGCATGTTACTTACTGTTCTCATGTTTGTCTTCAAACATTAAGTCTTTATTTCTCAAACCTCATATCACAGCTTTTCCTATGCTAGACATCATTTTTATTGCTAGTATTTAAAGCCTCTCTTTTCTATTCCCATCTGGTTTTTAACATGGTAAATAGAAATGAGTACTGGGTTGCATTTGAATAATACTATTGATGTGAATAGTGATCAGAAGCATTTTCAGTTGAAAACATTACGCAATTTACATTTATTTTTCACCCAAAAATAGTTTCACCAAAAATGTTTGCTGATAGGTCAGTAAAGTATTTGATTTCTGCAGTAAAATACATAAAAAGGTGTTTCCTAGCTCTTATTTTTGCTCCCCTACAAGACTCCTAACAGGGGAATAAATATGTAAGCATACCAGAAACTTATCAAAGCATGGGAGACAGTAAAAATATTTCCCTGATCTGTTTGATATTGATACTTTCAAAGTTTTTTCCATCCATTTCCTTGTCTCATGATAGTCTGCTTTCTTGTTTAATCTTAAGTGTGAAGCAGGCTTTTTTACTGATATGGACATGGAGAAGCTCAGCTCTTTTTTGTTCTACAGCTAATTTAGAGACCAATGAACAGCTTCAATGATCCATGAATTACTCTTTCCAAACTGTATGACAACAACATGACGCAGCTTCTCAGAGGATCTACATTATTAAGAATGGAATACAAAATTAGATTTTATTTCTCAATAGATGAAAGATAAAATAAATCACCCATTTTTTTCTATCTTCCAGGGTGTTTTATAAAAATGGCTCTTCTGTACTGAATAAGAAAATTATCACAGTTTTATAGAAAGGTTAGAAAATATTCCACCTGGGCAAGAGGATTTGAAAACAAAATATGCAGGTGTGTGAAAAAAAATTAAGGTGAGTAATACCCACTGGTAATAATCCTAAATATGATGGATCTACAGTGTTTTTCATGTCTTTCTTCAAAACGAAACAGGAAATTTGGATTTAAGTAAAGAATCACTGAGCAAAGTTCCATGACCTGAGGGATGCACTATTACAAACTAGATAGCCCTTTCTGGTCTAAAAATGTTTGACCTAATTAAAAAAAATCAAGTGAGAATGAGTGACAGCACCACGTTAAATGGGAAGCAAGGTTATTTAGGGAAGAGAAGATTTTGCACAGTACTGAAGGTAAGGACTAAACTCTTCTTGAATATGTTGTAGAAGAAAAGGCAAGTGGCAGAGAGAACAAGCAGAGAATGCATTTCACTTACATTAGGTCTAAAGTAATTGTTTTGGCAAACTTTCACTGTTACTAGAAAGAAAGTAAGCATCTCCAATGGGTGGGAAGAATTACTGTCTGAATACACGTCTTTCTCTCATAGAGTCACAGGATGACTAGCTTACTGCAGGCACCAGAGTCAGGTGAGTTGGATCTCACCTGAAAGGGAACAAAATAGATCAGACAGATAGGATGGAAATGCTGTCTGAGCATTTTTGTTTTGTATAGATTGAGGGGAAAAAATAGAAAATCATACAGAGTCACAGAGCAGGAAGATTTCAGCTATTGGTATGGAAGATAAAGGACTTAAAAGTTTTAGTTTGCTTTAAAGGAAAATAGCTGCTCTTAGAGCTTGTGAGGTGAAAAAAAATAGTAAGTTGTATATAGCTCAGTTCAGAGAGAAAAGGAAAGAAATAGGCAGAAAATATGATGGTTTGTTCAACAGAAAATAAGGGCAATCGAGAAGGTTTCGAAAGGGGCTGAGCTTCAGCTCTGCTATGTTCAAGTTGAGTAGAAAAACAGATAGGGCATGAGGAACAGTATGGCTTTGGTTTCTCACTTTAGGAGGGATGCAAGAACAGTGCAGATTATGTAAAATACAAAGCAGAGAAGAGTAGCAAGTGAAAAACACAGTCCTAAGTAATCCCCAAAGAAAGATGTGGTTATTCTGCAGGAATGACTGCAGAGTCATAAGTTCCTGGAGCAGGAACTTATGTACCTCTCCTCTGTCTGCTTATATTTCCTGATTGTCCCCTTACAGCTCCCTAAGAGTCTCCGTTTCTATTTCCTTGCCACTGACTAGACTTACTGAGCAGAATCAGTGGGGACAGATGTGCCTCTTCCAGGTGAGCACAGAGGACAGTGAAACCACAGGGGGAGTTCAAATTTTGTTAAAAATGTGTGGGCAAACTTTTTAATTTCAATGGAGCAAAAAGCTTTGTAACTTACTGCCTTATTACCAAAAATAAGAACTTTAAACAAGTTAAGAATTACAACATGAGGTTATTGATTGTAATGGAAAAGGGAATTGCTTGTAGGACTGATGAACTCCATTCAAGTATGAAAGATAGACTGTTAGTAGCTACTTGCTATGCTTTTCTTTAAAATGACAACTTAGCTAAGGAACTTAGTGTTTGGGGTCAGTACCCGCATAACATTTCATGTGATTCTTGGAGTGTTCAAACCTTTTTCTGTGCACTTGAAATTTCAACAGTCACTAAGTAGCTACTGATGCCTGCAGCTATAGCTAGATCATATTTTCTTTCTTCAGAAATTTCCTTTTCCCTCCTACAGTTCCTGATCCTGTCCTGGTCATATTTACGTGGCCTCACCTGATGTATGCTCAAGAAGATGAGCCCTGTTGAAAGGACCTGCTCTTGGAGCTGCTCAGGTTTCTGGTGGCCCAGCTCTGCAGTCTGCACTCAAGAAGATTTGAACAAACTTTTTTGTCCCCAGCTACAGACCAAGATGTACAAAGGGAATTTGAAGCCTCAGGTGACAGCCTGATGCCAGTGTGTTGCCCACCTACAGCTACCTGGAGGTGCTGTTGTCTTATAAAGTCCAGAAGAGAGATTTCTCCTAAGCCTGTGTGGTGGCACCAGGCTCTGCAGGTCCCTGTGACCATACACAGTGCGGATGGCTGCTGAAGCCACCTGCAGTCCCTGACTCTGGCAGGCCCCTGTGACAAAGAAGAACCCCAACAGTGTGGTGTACCATGATCCTTGGGAACTTCACATTGCTCAAATAAAGTTATTTTCTTTGGCTTCCTCTCTGGCTGCCATAGTATAAATACTCTAATTTAGTAGCATGCAGAGCAGCATGTTATAAGATCTGAGTTCAGAGAGGTCAACAGACACTTATGTTATATGCTATATATACTATATATATAGTACATTCATGTGTGTGTATGGACATACTATGAAGTGTTATATAATGCTATATACATGAAATTCATCTGAATTTTCACTGTCTGGAAGCCTCTCTCTTGGGTCTCCCGAGAATGCAGGCACTGAACAGCTTGAGAAGCACCTGATTGTTAATGACTACATACCAATTTGCAGAAGTGCACATCATTATCATATATAGATATTTATGCAAATAAAATTCATAAATTCATGTTAGTCCAGTCAGTATATTTGCCTAATTAGCTACATGTGTTAGTTTCAATCTTTCCATGGTGACAAATTAAATTAAAAGATCTTTAGCTTTAGCTTCAGCTCCAGTTTCACTGACACTGTCCAAGTAATAATTTTCATACTGACCAAACTATCTTGCATGTCTGCCTCTTTTCTACTATTTTTTTTCCCATGTCCAAGCACTTATTTTACAAAAGAGCTGACAAGCAAGGGGCAAAATGCACATGCAGTAATTTTGGAAAAAATATATGGATTTATTATTTTAGAGAGATGTTAACCACGTAACTAACAATCCTCTGCATTACACTGAATCACTAAAGCTCAGCTACATGTCTTAGCCTTTCTACTGCTGACCTCTAGAGATTGTCTCTTAACTATGTACCTTTAGAAAAATAAGGTATATTCCTGCTTTGGCCATGGCATCCAAACATGCATAGTGCTCAACATAGCAACTAAGTAAATACACTGGGCACTGTTTATGTAATAATCATATATGTATGTATAGTCATATCATTTCAATGCTCTCCTGCTTTGTATTCCATATTAAAAAAACAAAGAGAGGAAGAGAACAATTTATTTCTTTATGTGTATTTTTTAAATCAAGTGTTTGGAAAACATTTGGATCAAGATTTCTGATTTGAGTAAGTTCAAATATTTGAAAACTTGCAAAATACAAGAGGTTTTATTTCAGATCTACTCAGTGTCGATATATGTTTAGATCCAAGACTTCTGTTCAGGCACTTTGGTAAAAAAAAAAAAAAAATTAAGATAATATTTTAGCCATAAAAATAAAATATTTAGGATTTTATCTTATCAATCTTAATAAATTATCACTGACAGCAATGAAATACTGTTTATGCAGAGGCTTATTAAAGACTGCAGAATGTTATCTAAAACATTCTTCTCTTCAGTTAGGTTACCGAACGTATTCAATGAAAATTAAATTTCAAACACATACATTTCTAGTTAAGCAGAAACTATTTCTGTGCATTCCATTTACTAGTGGAAGCACACACTGAACCCTACAGTTTGTTTGGTCAGAGCCAAATGGAATCCAAATGTCATGAGATTCCAAAACTTTTGGGTTTGGATATGTTTCTGATGAGACAAAACAGTTTTCCCCCACTTCCCTTCATAGTTAGTTCTCATTTATAGTTCTCTTAAAGTCATTGTTATTGCCAGTGATGCAAAGTAGGATTAAACCCAGGCAGCTTTAGGTTTTTCAGAGTTAGGCAAATAATCTAAACTAATCATCATGGGACTTCTTCCCCGTTGAGTGGAAAGAGATGCCCACCTCCAGAGGTCAATTTCTCATCAACCCCTAATACCTCTTTGAAGATAAAATGCCTGTCTTTCTCTACTGACTAGGTAGTAAACTTGGATTAGCCACTTCACTTTAAGTGGCTAGAATCCGGATGAAATCTCCCTGTGGAATCTACAATTAACCTCATCAGTTCCCTGTACCTTGTAAATGATGTTATGACAAAAAATAGTTATTCCTATATTTTAAAATGTATGTGCTGGTTTTGCAGACAATGATAAGGCAGTAGTAATCTAAATTTGACAATGCATTTCACTAGCCTTTCAGCAATGCAAAAAACCAATGTAATCTGGAAAGTCAACAGCATCAAGTGTAGGCTGAGAAATAATCCTCTAACCTCTTTATTCTCATAGACATGAATAAAGAGTGGTTTGAGCACAAAATATCCTTTCAAAGCTTTATATTTCTCATGCAGTGCCCTGAGTTAGCACTGATAATGTTCGTGGATATCTTGTTCAGACTTGTTCAGACTGAGTAACACAATATGTCGACTGAGAAATCCTGCTGTAGCTAAGAACATTTGATGTATTCAAATTGTCTTTTTTCAGAGTATGTATAGCAATATTTCTATCCATCTGAAAGGAGACTTTGAAAAAAGCAAGATAACTTAATATTGTACAAATTTAATGGCTACCATTATATTTTATTATGTAGTTAATGATGGACAAGGTATTTTATCAATGAAGAGATAAGATTCAGATTTCTTGTATCAGTGAGATAAGTCAGAGGGTAAGATATCTATCCTGAAAAGCTGATAATATGATCTGAGCCTCATGCTCCTGGAAATTTATTAATGTGATATCTATTCAACTGGCAAATTGTTGTTGGTGTGCTTCCTGGAACAGACACAAAACAATGAACTGCTCAAGCCCATTACATTATCATAGCTAATAGTAGCTTTCTGTTTGCTGATCCAGCTAGCGCAGAATTATAGCCTTTACAGTTTCAAAGAAACCACAGCCTATTAGTAGCAATTAATTGGCTCTATAAACACTTCCAAAATGGACTTATTGAACAGCATGAAGATAAGTGAAAGTTCTCTGCCTCATTTGCTTTTTTTCCCCTATAGTTTATATTAGATGTTTTTGCATTCCAGTCCTCTCACAGGATGGATAATTGAAAACATCATCCCTACATGGGAGCAATTTCCGCTGCTGGAAATGTTAACAAAAAGGAAATTTTAGGAAGCCCAGACGCCATCAGAGCTTTGCAGTGTCTAGCAGACCTTTGGGAAATGTTGCCTGAGCTCAGTTTAAATGAGGAAATATTTCAGTTTTAGTGAAAAAGACATGACCACTTGTGCGTGGCAGTTTTTGGCAGGCAGCTGGGCTTCATAAATGTCGTACTTAAAAAAAAAAAAAAAAGCAGCATAGGTGTAGAGTACAACTTCTGATCCACACAGAAACCACAGGTGTCAATTCTCTCATGCGCTAGCTCTGACTAAAGTTTGCAGCTTAACAAAACTCCACAAAACAACAGTAGCATTTTCTTTAACAGGAGGACAGCAGGTGATGTTTAAATATCCTTACCGGCATGGCCTGCGGAGGAGTCAAACTGGATCTCGGGAGCCGTGCTTTCTGCATGTGTAGAAGATGCCGGTAGTCTCAGAACAAGTTGATCCATGTCGCTTCCCGCTGGTTGCTGCTGATCAGACCCAGCAGAGCTGAGGACTAGAAGAGGTTTGCTCTGCTGCCCAACTCCCTCCTTGTGGAAGCTGTGGTACTTTCGATTCTCCTCTCCAAAATGGGGACTAAAAGTCTCAAAGGATCGGCCCTGCTTGTCAGCTGTTTTCTCCCGGGGCTTCGAATTTTTCTGAGAAAAAGTGCCACCCACCTTGCCACTGTAACTGGGCCCATAATCAGGCAGAGGACCTTCACTCAGCAGGTTCTTCAACTCTTGCAAACTTCGTTTAGAAATGTCAGGTGCCCCTGTGAAGGACTCTGCAGTACTGCTTCCTTGTGTGGTTACAGTACTGCCCAGGGAGCCCGCCTTTGTCATGTGAAACTTGACATCTTTTTCTGCCATCTCACCCTGTTCTTCTTGCTTACTCTCTGCCTTCTCACTGCCATCTCCCCTGCCTGCTGCCTCTGCGCAGCCAGCTTTCCTTGCGCTCCTCGCGGGTTGCACACCCATGGGCAGCTCCGTTTTAGCTGGTGTATCTATTTCCTCGTGCATCTTTCCTATTACTCTTTTCCCAGTGTCAGCATTTTCCTGGATTTCTCGTGTTTCTCCAGACATGTCTTCTTTCACACCGCTGCCACTATGGGAGCTGTCACGACCCGCTCTGTCCTTTTGTACTGGAGGAAAGCTAGTCGGGTTTTGAAGAGGCTGGTCTGATGGTGGTTCTGAGCAATAAGTGGTTGCTCGAAGGGGACAAGGTTCTGGGATTTTTGAGGTGTGGGACAGCTCCATCTTCTCATTTTCTAAAGAAGGAACATACTTCGTAGGACCTTTGACTCCTTTTTTCCTTCTGAAACCACATATATTGTTGCCATCAACTTCATCATTGTCACTTTCAGATGTGTTCTGTAACCAGCAATAAGATATACAACCAAATAACATGCATGAATGAAACAGAACATGGCAATGGAGTACTACCACCAGCTGCATTTACCTTGTAGCACTTCCATTACTTCTTGCTGATGGAGGGCTCTGTAGACATTTACTGACCCTCAAATTCTGCTATTTTGATAAAAACAATTCTCACAGAATTCTTTTTCTTATGTTTTAGAACAAAATTGGTGAAAATGCCTTCATAATATAGTTTTTAGGCAGATTTAGTAGATTAAAATATAAGACATTGTACACTGTGTGACATCATTTGTCAAACGTGCCCTTTAAATGTGAAAAAAATGTATTTTAATAATTACATTTAAGTATATTCTGGCTCATATTAAAAGCATTTGTATTTATAAAGGAAATTTATTGCCCTGAAACACAAAACACTGGCAAACCTTATAAGTATGGGGAGTGAAACCTGAAAATAAACAGCTTTTAAATTAATTTCAGGATCTAATTTGGCCAAATAACTGAACTTCCAGGGCAGTAGTCAAAAGAACAAACCCATATTTGGATGTGTAAATAGGAAAGAACCAGATGATGTTTACCTTTATATATGGTATTGATATGACTTATAATGTGGTGCTGAGAGCAGATTTTAAAATGGATGTAAACATGTGGAGAAGGTGCAAAAAGGAGCTGCTACAAAAATTAATCTGCTTGCATTATCCCAAAGAATATCAAGAAGTGTCTGGATCATCATCCCTCCTAAGTATCTGATCCTACTACAAGTGTGATTAATCTGATGGTGACAGGGAAAAGGACAGAAAATCAAAACCAGAGAAATTCAAATTTAAAAATAGCAGAGATTTTAATATTGTGGGTGATTAATTATTCCACAAACTATCAAGGTAGGGATAGAATTCTCCATCTCACAATGTCTTAAAAAAGACTCCATAATACGGTTTAACCAAAACATAAATCACTCCATAGCCAATCACAAACTGTTATATTGCTTATGAATACCTACTCAAGCATGTATTTAAGACTCGGTAGCTTAACCAACAGTCCTTGGTTTGCTTGTGCTGGGCTGGAATTAACACTCATAAAAACACTGGGAAATCAAAAGATATCCTCTGAATGAGACCGTTCCTTACCTTTTCCACAAAGGAATAATCTGCACTCTCTCCAATTTCTGAATTTCCAGAAGAAGTGGGGATCTGCACAAAAGCAAAGTGAATGCCAGTCTGGGTAAGGCAAAAGAGATTCCTGTTGGCAGACAAAAGCACGTAGAAGACAAGGCAGCAGCGTCTGATGTGCATATGGAAGGAAACAGTTACATGGCCTCCATTAAGGTCATTAACACCTCCCTTTTTCTATATTATTCCTCCCTATCTTCCCTATTTTCTCATTATGCTATTTTCCATCATTATCTAGTCAAAAAAGGCTTATGACTTCTCTTCTAACACAGAGCTCACAGAAATATTTCCTTCCTCTCTCCCCCTTACTCTAAATTTCTGCGACGTGCTGTACTTACCGCTACTTTGGGAGCTCGCCGGGACATTGCTGTCAGCGTGGAAGGCAGCTGGCTGCCAGCTCCATAGGGAGGACAAGCCACTCCATGCCTGTAACTCCCATGCACATGTCTCGACAGTGACGTGCTTGTGATGCCCACTTGCAATCAAACACAGTTACTGGCTGATTCACAACAGAAATCCTTGCTTACCTCAGTTTTAACACTCAGTTTTTAATGAATCCATTTCTTCATCAAAAGGCTTTGGTTTATTCCCATAATACACCTTATAATACCTCATAAGATAATTCTGAGTGTATTGCTGATACCTCTACACCCATGCAGAATAGGCCTAATTCCTATAGCTCTGCAGCGTTATGGAATATAAATGTAAAGAAGGAACATTCCTGAATAACGAAGCAGGCAAAACCAACTTACAATGGAGAATTATAATGGGGGATTTTAAAATCTCCATTAGTAATACAAGAAAGTGAATGAAGCTGGGGGAGAAACAGTAGGGGTAGAGGAACCAGTGTTTTCCAAATGGAAAAACCCAAGTAATTTTGAAATAAAAGAGGCATCAAGTTAAATTTCTAGACGAATAAAATTATTTTCTGAGAGAAAGGAGAGAAGAGTTCCAGCTATGAAAGCTATAGTCGTAAAAAGATTGTATTTTCTAATGAATTTATGAAAAACATTTACTTAAATATCTTTTGTGGCAGAGGTTGCCATCATTAAAACATCCTGATTTCCACTTTATGAAGTTTTCAGAATTCTTTTGTTTCCTTTGAATACCTTGAAGCCAGTGACATAATCATAACACTATCTGCATTTCTGCTTTATAATGTATTCCCACACTCTGTGCTCGAAGACAACCATTGCAAATTTTAATGTTAGACTAAATTCTTGCCTGTTGTTCCTATTGTAGATCTCTGAAAAATGTTCAGCATAATGTCTGAAGGAAAGATGAGCACATCCTTTTGCGTAACACCTACATACTGAAATCAGACAGAGTTTACATATCAAAAGCAAAACATCAGAAAACTGCCTGTTGCCATAATTAGCCATTCTAAATGGTTTCATGAACAGAAGGTATCATCTCCACATTATAAACCTTACCAAAACAAATTCCTTCTGAACAGAGATGAGCAGGATAAGGACTGACCACTTGTAAATTTGTTAATGGAAACATTTGTTTGCAATAGAACTCTAATAACTAATGTGGTTATAGTACTCCACAAAAGGTTTATTTTCCATAAAGAAATTGAGAGTATGGTACTGCGTTTTGATCATAGACCTGAAAGAGATACTGCACCCATTGCTCTTAAACAAAAACAGTTATAATTTTTACCTTCAAATAAAATAAAAACTTTTATAGAGAGCAACCTATGCATTACTTAAGATCCTCAGCACAAGGTACACTGTGACTTTCTGCATGAGAATGACTCTTTATTTCTAAATAAACTCAGACATTTATGGACTTTCATTTATAAGTCATTCACAGTATTTTCTGCAGTGAATTAAACAGTGCTGGATTTGTTGCAAGGTACAAATACAACATCCCTTCATATTAGAGACAGTCATATGCATGAGTTATGACACAGCCTTACTGTCTATGAGTTCATGTGGTCTTTGCCATCAGAAAAGGCCTAGTATTTGGGCACAGAGGAGAGAGAACCCAGGAAACAGGACTTAAAAAATATCTCTTTAACTTCTTATTTCTAGCAAGTTTTGTTTACAGAAGACAGGGATAGTTAAGTAAAATGGCAGCTTGAAAGAGTTATGGTGCAAGTGAGCTGGATACGGATCATGACTTAATTTCATGGAACCATGTGTCCTGCTGTGCTGAAAGGAAAGCAAAACCATCATGGAATTAATATGGCAAAAGTTCTGATTATTTTTTATTTCATTGCTGAATATTCTGACATTTTTGTTGCTGTGTGGCAACAGTAAAAGGAGATACTAAAGCTACTTGAAAGTTCTTTTAGCCAGCATTTGTTTCAGTATCATTCAATTTTTGTTTGTTTGTTTTCAGATATTTACCGGCACTCTATCAGAGGTCTTGAAAGTTTCAAAATTTGCTTCTCTTTCTTACCAAGTGAACACTCGGGTGGTGAGTCAAATATTCTTGCCGGAAAGATTAGGTCCAAAATATAAACAGCGTGGGCCACATTATACCACAAATCTGAGATTTAGATTTTCTTTCTAAAAGATGTATCTGATGTTAACCAGCATTGATAGGTATTGGTACTCCCCCAAGTTCTGATTTCCACCAGGACTTCTTGCCCCAATGCTGCAACTCGTGCTGGTACACCCATCCCCTCTGCACTGGGGGTTTGCACCTGGTAAGGTTTCAGTAGAGGAAGACCAGCGCAAGTCCTACAACAGGCAGGAAGAGTAGGGGTGGATCAGACTTCATTTCCCATTATGGATAATCTCAACTCATACAAATAAGGGCTTTGCTTGTCTTTGCTAGATACCTACTGTAACACTTTGGGTACACAAAAGTCTGGACGTCTGTGACTATCAACAGAGCGTAAGGGCTACACTTGTGCATTACAACAGCATATTAAGGGCATCGTGCAGGTAGGAAGAGGAGAGAATAGAGGACAGTATCAGCAAGCAAATATTTCAGCACAGTGCAGATGAAATTGCTTCCTCTACTTAACCCAATTACATGCCACTTCTGGCATGCCATCAGGCTTCTACAGGTGATAGACATTTTATATCTTGTGGTAACACAGAAAACATACATCTAAAGCAATTTTTCTTAATCAGTTTGTGTTCACTTTTAGGCTTTGTACAAGCTCTGAAGTGGAACATGAACTGTACTATGAAATACAGCACTGCCAAAAGGCAGTTCATCTGTAAACCTGCCGATTGGCAAGCTGAGAACCTTTGGAAATGTAAAGTGTTGCCTTTGGGAGGAATAATAAGTGCTGAGATTTCTGGTGTGTGAAACAGGTGAAAATCCAAAGGCAATTCTTGAACTTTTGCCTTAAAATGATTTTATAGGTGACTGAAAATATATCTGTAATGTTCTATGAAACAAATTCAGAGCTGCAGAGGGGACCTTCTATTTTTCTCCTACTTTTTGTTTGCTTCATGACTTCAGACAAGATTGCAAATGCTATTGGGGGTTTATAAATGTATTGACAGAAAGAGGGAAATGAGAAAGAGAAACCTCACACTGTAGCATTTGAAAGGAAAAAAAGGGAGTAAGGGAGTTAGTTTAAAAGATGCTCTGAGTAACTGTAGATGAATAGCTGCAGAATGACTTCTATCACAGAAAAAGGTGAAAGCGGCAAGGTGCAACTCTAGCAGGAGCTTTTATATATCTAATCAACAAGATAACCCAATGTTCCTGCTACTGGCTACCCAAAAAAAAGTGATGCAGCCACTCAGCAAAACGCACTGGGGTCCCAGTCACATTCTTGTTTTCTCTTTTGTTTCAGATCATTAACCAACTTTAGCCATTATTTTAAATGATTGTTAAGAGGTCAAATTGTGATGATCTTCCTGAGTTGTTGCTGAAGATTCTTCAAGAACAAAAAATTAATTTTGCAAAGAATGTCAAAATATCAAAATCTGGTATAACTAAGAATTAGAAAAATATGGGAAACTAAAAAAATCCTTCTAAACAGAAAAGTCAAAAATGTGTATGGTTTGGTTGGCTGAATTTTTTATTTATGAAAAGTTAAACTGCTTCACTTAGGTTTGACTTTGGTTTTTCTAACATATAAAAAAATGTTGAAAAACTGAAATGAAATGTTTCCAACCTAAAAAATCTAAAAATATTGTTCAAATTATGTTGACATGTGATACTATTCACATTGTTACTTTCAAAAGTAACACAGTTTCTCAAGGTATTTCAATTGCTATGAAATTGTAAATGCTGAGGAACTTTCTCTGAGCCACTTTGGCTGTTACCAGGTTACCCTTTACAGCTTCCCTAGGTTGGTACAATCAAGTTTAATTAATCTTTTCATGTGGTAATGAATCTCAAAAACTAGAAGTCAGGTCTTCACAAGAGTTGCTGCTTAAGATGCTAGACAACAATGCCCATAAAGCAAGCATGCCGATGCCCAAGCGCTTTCTCTGCCCCTTCCCCTGACAGATGGAAAGCATTGCCCAGCTGCTCCCTCAGTAACCAGGCAGCGAAGGAGCAGAGGACGCAGGAACAAATTTTCTACTGCTGGGAATTAATGCAGCGTCACTGGAGTCACTGGAGCTACACAGATTTGTAGCAGGAGGTAGTCTGGCCCATGGAGTCATAGGGAGGACAACACAGCTATTTCCATGGAGTAGCTCCAGGCACAGAGAGGGGTTTTGGCTTTTGTGCGCAGTGCTAAAACAATGTGCGCTACGATAAACAGATACCGGTGGCTTGTAAGCTAGAGACATGAAGATCACAGCACATTGTCAAGATATTGCTGTGACTAATTTCTCCCTCAGTGACCTTGTTTAATGAAGTGGTTCTTTGAGAGTGATTTACTGCTACAAAAACCTCCCAGTGAAGGACCTGCAAGTGGCATAAATATTAGGTACATGTGATTATTTTGCAGTTAGAGAAGCTGAAGCACAAACTTGCTGTAGGTCACAGGAAGATGTGTGGTAATGTTAGGAGCAGAAGCAAAGTCTCCTTCCTTCTTTGAAACTTTTAAATATACTCAAGATTATTGACGTACTTCATGTGAAAATGAATGGAATAAGTTTAGCTCACAACATTGTGTCACTTATTTTCACATCTGACATCTGCCTTTATCTGCTACTCCCATCCAAAGCCTTCATACTATGTACGCAATTATTAGATGAGCTCTTCAAGGTTATTGATTCTCCTGTTGCCTCAAAGCAGCAGAGTTCTCCTTGTGGCAAGGTTATTTGCAAATACTTTCCCTTGGACTATGCCACCTGCACCATGTAAAAAAAAAATCCCTAAAGTAAGATAGAATCTCAAAATGAAGAAGCTGATCCTGCCTTCACAGTGATTTGGGGCCACAAAAGTACACTGGTGGTGTCATCTCCAATTTGCAGCGGTGTAAATGAGATCTAAAAGCAGGGTCCATTTAACAGTTGACTAATCCTCAGGAAGACATTTGCAAGGGAATGGACTTAATGATCTACAAGACTTTTATGTCTAATTTCTATGACTCATTTCATATACAAAGATGGTCTGGGAGGCAGTCAGTGACTCAGAGTAGGTGCATCTCTGGCATATAAAGTATCCATTTGTTCACCTTGATAAACATGTCTAGTAACCTCAGGAAATCTGCCTGCACCATCACTTCCAAGCCACATTACATCTTTCTCAATATTTTTAATGAAACATTTTAATTTCACGTTTTCACAATGAGATCTTCTGGACACTACTCAAAATAATAGGTACACTTTTTTTTTTTACTTTATTGAAAGTATATATTACAACTTCAGGACCAGAATCTGTTTTAAAATACACTCATAAAGAAACTAGCAACTCCACTTAGGTCAGTAGCCTGACTCAAGAGTGTCACTTTCTAATTCAGGTCAGACTCTGGTCCACAAATTGTACTGCTTTCATTCACATTAATGAAGCCAATCTGTTTTCCCACAAATATTAATGGGATTTTAGACCTCTATTTCTGTTACTTTTGATAGAATTATAAATGAAAGACATAGTTAAAATGTGTTAGATTTGCTTCCTAAAGCAAATGGGGTTTTTTTGGCTCAAACAAGAAGCCTTTCTTTGACCTGCATTTGCTTCAAAATTAGACCATGCTCAACATACATGCATGAAGAGCCTTGCACACAATCCACAATAAATATTCACTCACTTGAAATCTTGAAGTGGATGCAAAAAGTATTTTATGTCAGCGTATCTGGTCAGAGATCATTCACAATCAGTCTCTTACCTGCTGAGTAAGATCTTCTTTTTTGTTCATGTCCACTTCATTCTGGTTCAGGTCACCATTAGAAATGGACTAGTAAATATCTAGTAGAAAGACATCCCGTATTTATAGGCACAGATACAATAAAGGTTAGTTAAAACAGAATTGCTGTAAAGTTCTTTTCCCAGAAAGCCACGCAGATGATGAACCATAAAGAGCAAGCCCAACGTGTCACGGCCAAGAGCACCACTTTCTGGAACAGCGTTAAAGTAGTAAACTGACAAATGCACATTACTAGCTGCCTGCCTGCCTGGAAACAAAGACAACTGAGTATAAAAATGTTTTGCTCAACTTTTCTCCTCACAAAAGGCTTTTGTCCTGTAACAAGCCATTTCTGTTCTGGAATAGAAGCTATTGTTAGGCTCCTTCGAGGTAAAACCTATATTGGGCATTATAACAACAGTACGTTATTGAGGCACATGGACAGGGATTTGAAAGGCACAGCACATTGCAAGAACAACATGCAGTACTAGCCTGTTATTCTAGGTGCTTGTATGTTGTTAATTAATATTGGTGGATCTGGTTGTATTAGAATTGGGTGGAGGGGTCTTTTTTTGCATTAGGTCTCTAAAAATATTTCAGAGATTAGATAGTTAAGCTTGTCTTTCTTATGCTTTTTTATTTATCAGGTTTAACATGAATTAAAGGACTGTGTTTAACTGACACTTCATTCATTCAAGTTCCTTTAGGTGACATAACATTACAGGATGAGCATATCGTGTATGGTTACAGCAGCCCTTCCCGACAACTGGTCACTCAATAAACTCAAGTAAGCATTCTATTAAGAATGGCATTTAACCTTGCAAAAATGCAGGTTTGGCAATTTTTTACACTTCTAAAAAATAAAAAATTTTAAAAATTGAGTTTGTTAAAATTACCCCATCAAAATAATGACTAGGGTTTAGGAGCTATAGTTCACAAAAATCTTAGGCATCTCCAGTGAAATTAAAAAATACAGGTGCCCTAGTTCTAAACTATGATTCTGAAAATCCTTCCTCATCTTGGAGGCACTGAAAGGCCACAGCTCCTAACTTTGTGACCCCATCTGCACAATTTCTATAACTGCCCCACTTGTCTCAGAGCAGAGCAGGCAACTACTGGAAGTTTATTAGTATTCAAGAAATGGGCTTACTTACAAGACTTGACATTTTGTCATGCAGACATTAAAAAAAATCAACACCCAGCACACTCTATAGGACTGGGCTCCTGCAAGACAGATAGGATGGAAGTCAGCATTTTGCTTGCAGAATACTTTTTCCAAAAAAGTTGCCCTCAGACTGTCATCACGCAACAGTTAGCACAATTGCGCAGATCCCTTTTTTACGCAATGTACAGGTGTCATAGAACTATAGCTTGCTGTGGCAGAGTTGCTTGTCAGTCTACGTTGTGATGAGCTGTGCCAAGAGGAGAACAATTCTGAGCAGGACTACTCAGACCAAATAGTCTGAGAAGCAGAGGCCAGGCAGAAACAAGCCTTCTGGCTCTCCATTTTTTCCATTTTGAATGCAAGCCTGAACAACCTCAGCTCATATTTTGAAAAAGACACACTTCAGGTTAAAAATCTCATTCGTCAAAGCAAGAAAAATATTCCTCACAACAAGCGTGGTCAAACACTGGCACAGGTTGTGTGGGATCTCCATCCTTGGAGATATTCAGAACTTGACTGTACAAGGCCCTGAGTAACCTGATACAACTTCAAATTTGAACCTGATTTAAGTGGCAGATCAAACCTGATGACTACCACAGATGCTATCCAGCCTAAGTTAGTCTATAATTGTATATCTGACTCATTTATACATATTTTTTATGAACTTCATTACATTTTTGCAAGTACAAAACATTTTTACCATACCTTGTATTCTGTTCTACTCTGTTCTGCTAAACAGAACATAAAGACAAGAAAGAACAACTTGTGCCTTAAAGAGTGTAGTTTTTGTGGCACCAGTCCGGCAAACACCATTGGTGATGAATAGTCTTTTCATTAGGACTGGAAGGATCAGCTATTTCCATCTCAAGTGCCTATTAGATCCTCCTGAAAACAGTGTTGTTTTGTTTCATTTCATTTTCTGGACAGAGTGAAAGAGAAAAGGGAGAGGGTTCTCTATGAACACGTGCCTGCGAGAGGCTGCTGGTTTCAGTAGAACTGTGCTGCTTAAAGAAGCTGAGAATCTGATCCAGAAGCTGGTGGAAGCCCATTTCACATCTACCACAATACACAGACTACTGCAAAGAGCACAGTTTGTTCAGTAATACTCATCGTCTTCCCGCCTTTGGCGAATAAGATAAATCAGGCCAAATCTACTGTATCTGCATGAGGAATATCCTGGCTTTTACTTATGGATACAGAAAGACATTTTCTTTCTGAAGTAAGAAAGCTTTTGCAAAAACCTACTTTCACATGGATGTGGGAGTATCGCTTCATAAAAACAAACCTCTCTACAGTCTTTCTCCAAAAAATGCCCCAGAGAGGAAGGCATCCTAAGAGGAAGAAGTATTCTGTTAGTATCCAATAGGGAGGAGGGAAGATAGGGATCATGTTTATTTTATATTTATCATTGAATTCCACGTGAGAGGCATTTCTGTAAAAGGTAAGTGTATTATAAGATTGTCGTGGTTTAACCCCAGCTGGCCACTGAGCACCACGCAGCCGCTCGCTCACTGCCCCCCGGGTGGGATGGGGGAGAGAATCAGAAGGGTAAAAGTGAGAAAACTCATGGGTTGAGATAAAGACAGTTTAATAGGGAAAGCAAAAGCCACTCACGCAAGCAAAGCAAACTAAGGAATTCATTCACTACTTCCCATCGGCAGGCAGGTGTTCAGCCATCTCCAGGAAAGCAGGGCTCAATCACGCGTAACGTTACTTGGGAAGACAAACGCCATCACTCCGAACGTCCCCCCCTTCTTCTTCTTTGCCCAGCCTTGTATGCTGAGCATGACGTCATATGGTATGGAATAGCCCATTGGCCAGCTGGGCCAGCCGTCCTAGCCACGCTCCCTCCCAGCCCCCCGCACACCTGGCAGAGCACGGGAAGATGAAAAGTCCTTGACTAGCATAAACATTACTTAGCAACAACTAAAACATCAGTGTGTTATCAACATTATTCTCATACTACATCCAAAACACAGCACTATACTAGTTAATAGGAAGAAAATCAACTCCATCCCAGCCAAAACCTGGTCAAAGGTACAAAAAAGTTTATAATTGTACAGAAGTCTTTTATAACTATACTTAGCTGTGCCCGGAGTGAATGGCCATTGTTAAATGAGGCAACAGCTTCCAGTATCAAGATGCAAAGTTAATAAGCCTAGAAAATTAAGGTGGACAGAAGATTTTGGTGTTGACCACCAAAGAAAGGGTCAAAGAGTATGGACTAATGACTGTTGCTTGATCAGAGAAGCACCTGCGAGAAACATCTGCACCACTCCCATCCCACTGACCTTGGTTCCTGGCAAATGGATGGGCTGGAGCAAACCTGCCTCTCAGGCTCTTCCTCTTTCAGCTGCTTGTCCCATCTTCCCTCCCCTCCTCCTTTTCCACTTGATTACAGAAGCACCTTTTCCAGTCGTTAATCCCTTCAGGTAGGTGTAGCAAAATTTAGTTTGTCTTCCTTGCTAAGAAGCCTTGAGATGGTTTCAATATTAACATTAGCATACCTGTGTGCTAAAAATGTTTTTTTCCAGCTTATACTGGCTACAAAATTGTATTTAACATCATTATTAGTAAACTCAGTTCCTCAAGGGTGTGTATCATGTAGTCTAATATTTTGATAGCTATATGTTCTTTGTAGCATCACTGGAAAGGGAGCCTCAGAAGAACAGCCCATAAGGGTGTTTCCTGGAGGAGAAGCAGAGATTTACACAAAATGATCCCTTTCTTTCAGAATGTAGAACTGATTTCATGAGTTTGCATAATTACTTAACTGAAATATGCTGTGCTTCAGCCACAGTTTATCAAATACTAATCTAAAAACCTAGACATTTCGGAAATATGACACAGACCAAACATCACAAAAGTGATCACTTAATACTTTAACTACAGATACTTTGTATGCACTGTCTATGATGAATAAGTGGTAATGAGAAAGTACAAACTGCTCATTATCCCATTAGCGGCTCTTCAGCAGCTAAAAAAGAGATACAGCTTCTGTGATGACAGCTAGTGCGGCAAATAACTGCCAATTCAGGGGAGCTCTCTGCTGGCGAGCTGCCAGCAACCTTCATACACACAACTTCACCATCATCGTGGCTTAGAACTACTTCTGATTCCAGCTACTGATGTCAGGGGTTTTTTCATGTTTCATGTATTTTCCAAAAAAGAGGTTAAAATTATCACTGCTTATACTGTCCTCCCGTTCAAATTGGTTTTCCAGAGGGGGAAATTTCTATATACTCTGAATTAGAATCATTTTAAGCAGCAAAGAATCAGGCCTCAGGGCATCTACCAGGAAACTTTGTTTTCTCCTCACTAGTGTAGGTTACCTTCAGCTGTTAATTTCCATGGATCACCTGAAATGCCTAAATTGTTCAAAAGAAACTTTAGAGGATACAGATTTTGTGTCTGGGATAGGTCTTGCCTAGTGCCTAATGCTTCTCAGGTTGGAGGAAGGGAGGATTACATCCTGTCATCTACTCATAGGCATGGAAAATTTCTCGGAATAATCTTATCACTTTCTTTTATCACCTAAATTTTATGGGATGCAGCTACTCCCACTTCTGATCCTGTCAGCCATGCCAAAAGACACCTATCCACTTTGACTGGCTTCAAAAGTAGTCTTCTCCTTAAAGACAGCTAAAGTAGGTAACAGAGGTTAACAGAGGAAACAGTTCAAATCGAAAATTGTTCCCTCCAATTTCAGAAGCTTTAAAAAGAAAAGGCCTTTTAGAGACTTACAGTATTCTTATAACACGGAGAGATTTCCAAACTGGTGCCAGCTGGCTAGAGCCAGCTAACATCCATACTACAAATACTGTACGGATATACAAGATAAGATGTATTTTTTACAGACCTATCTCAGGAGCTTTTGAGAACAAAGACCCTTGAGCTCCCCAGTTCCAAGGCTGGCAATTACATGGCCAGCAAAATGAGGTATTCACTAAGTCTCTCCCTCACCACCATAAATCTATAAAATTCTGTACTAATATCTGAAGGCTGCATTACAAGCCCAAAGGAGAAATTCAAACATCAAAATCCTTTCAGAAAAATCTAACCTAATGTGTTCCTTCACCAACAGGATATATTTCTGGTTTTACCTCTAACCCTGTGCCTTGCCATCGTTATTAAACAACATTGTAGTTTGTCTTGCACAAAGTGTCTTTTTCTTCACCATTTCTTCACAGCTGACATAAAGTATTATTCAGCACCAAGATTTGCAAAAGACTTCAGATAGTTAAATTCCAGTTTATATTGCCACCTAGTAAAATATAAAAATAGAAAAATTATTAGAGCTTACACAAGCAGACAAGCCCTTGTGACTTTGTATCATTCTTAATAAGAGGAATCAAATATTTTTTCATTCTTTCCATTGCTTCCTCTGTCTTATTAAGTGACTGGAAATTATTCTGTTTCTTTTATCTATTGCTTTATTTTTTGCTTTCTTTCTCTGCCAAAAATAGAATTTCTCTTCCAGTCTGGAAGCCAGTCTGATCTTCATATATTAAATGGAGCCTTGCGCCAGAAGTCTTTCCTCGTAGGCCTGCTTTTACTTGCAAAGCATATGCTACTTTACTTGCTCCTGCATACAGCTGTCACTGTCATAGAATTTAAAAAACAAGTTACAGAATAACATTAAGGGTTTTAGACAGGCGATGAAGAATATTAAATTGGAACCAAAATAAGACCACAGCTAGAATAAGAATTCCTGTGCCCCTAGCTCTGCCCTATACATCTTCCTCCTCCTCCTCCTTCGCCACCATGATGGCAATATACGCTCACTCGCCTGGCAGTCACACACTGCCACAAGGCAGATGTTGCAGTGGGTGAAGAGCCACAGAGCTGTGCAGCAGCTAGAAAATTGTGTCAGTGATTTCCCATGCCTCTTCCAGCATGGCACGAGGCAGGAAGGCTGCCTCGCAGCTTATCACACCTACCCCGTGCTGAGGCATAACCTATGACGAGGTCGGGGGAGGGAGACCAGCAAGCAAGGTGCAAGACACTCCTCCCAGTGAACCTTATGGCTCCACCTGGCCCTGCAGACTATAATTAGTAATTAACATGGATTAAATTAAATCCAGGTAATGCTTGAATTTCTAATCCTGCAAAATATGTCATGTGAGCATTAGTAATAGTATTCCAGTTTTACAGCTATCCCTGAAATGCTGTCTAGCTATGATGCACTCTCTGAGGTGAGCTGGAAGAAGTTGCACAACAGAAACTGCACAACAGAAGCACCAACACCATCTTCTGCGGCAGCTGGGATTTTCCACATTAATTTACCATGCAAATTCCTGGCAGATGCAACAGATTTTACTTGACTCTTCAACACAGCAGTGTCACAGGCTGAGGTGCTGTAACTACAGATCTCTGCATCCTGCGTAAAGTCTTGATAATTCGTTCCAGAACCATGCTAATTTGGGAGGCCATGAACCCATGCTGGAAAAAGGTTAGATGGTTACCTTCTGCTGTCAGCATGGACCATGACCAGTGCATCATGATTTGATTCTTATTACCCCTTGTTACTTGCTACCACCCTCCACAGCTTTTTCTTTTCTATATCCAGTCAGTCTTCAAGAGCCTTTTCACATTTTGCCTACCAATCCCATTTTAGCAGAAGGATGGGAAAAATTAATTCTCCTCTTATGGCTTCCAACCTCTTATGGCCTTTGCCTTTGTTCACATGTCTTCCATGCCCTCCGGGTAAGCAAGATGCCTGTCATGCCTCAATCATTTCAATTTTTCCAGGGTTACCCCTATGCACACAGCCCTGCCTGCTGCAGAAAGAGGAGCAAAATGACACTTAACAGCCTTGGCCTTCCACTTAGCCTTAGGAAGAGAGTTTAGATGTGCCTCCAACACAGCTTCCAAATTCTCCCGTTAAACCAAACAGCAGACTGCAAGCTGCCACTGAAATGCATTAACGCTACAATGGGAGGTGCTCCATGGCAATACAGCGGCAAAAGGAGAAACATCCTTCAAGTACAACAGGAACAGACTGATCCAACCTCTTTGCAGTGTGTAAATATTTCAGCCTGCCTGGTAGATGACTTGTCAAGTATTTTTGCTGAGGAAGTAGTGGTTCTATAGTACACAGTTATGCAAATCACTTAAAGTAGTGACATATACCATAGGAAAATTAGGAAATTTAGTACGTAATCTGAGACTATTAGCAATATTCATGCAAGTCATTCTCCAGTTCTGAATTTTCTAATTGTCTGTCCAAAAAGTACATATATATATATGATCTATAAGGAGAAATTAATTGCTACTTTAATTTGTACTTAGAAATTGGCAAAATTCAAAGAAATCAAACAAAGTACATATTTGCCCACATTATGCTCTTGTTTGTAAAAAAATCTTTATATCTGCTAACTTTAGGGTCTTCCTCAGGTAACATCTGGAATCTTAAAACAAACCTAAGAGAAATTATCTTTAAGATTATCTCTGGAACAATTTTTAGCCTTTTACAGCTGCAGAGGAATTCTGTACTGGGTGATTATGCTTACTTTAAACTTCTGTAGTTCCGCTGATTAAAACTTGACCCCAACTTTATTAGCCTAATTACCTAGATCTTTTGATGTGTTTGTGCTATTGCACCATAACTCCAGTATTCTTTATTTTTACCTTCTCAGTAAATCTCTCCACTATGAAAATAAATTCTCCTTTACGCTGTTTGCATGCACAGAACGCTCTGGTTTACGTGTTGTATTCATATGTACTTATTCTCTTTTCCCCGGTAGATTATTTGTGTTATTCAGACAGAAAGGAGCATATACTTTTCATTTATTCAATAAAGTATACTCATCTAGGGTACAGCAGATACGGCTTCAATTCAACTTGCGCCTGAATGGATTTAAATATGCAATTCTACCCTCCATACCAATTCTTTTAACGATCATGTTCAAATGCTTAATGGTTCAAAGCTGCATCACTGCAGGTTCAGACTAGATGTTAGGAAACATTTCTTTACCAAGAGGGTGGTCAAGCACTGGAACAGGCTTCCTAGAGAGGTGGTGGATGCCCCAAGCCTGACAGTGTTTAAGAGGCATTTGGACAATGCCCTTAACAACATGCTTTAACTTTCGGTCAGCCCTGAAGTGGTCAGGCAGTACAAGAAGATGATCATTGTAGGTCCCTTCCAACTGGAACTATTCTATTCTATTCTATTCTATTCTAAATCAGGCCAACAGTTGCTCTTGCTAAAGGAGTAAGTGAAAAAGGTGCTTAATCTTCCTTGTTAAAATAGTTCCACTTGATGTAAACTGATTACAAGATCATTGGGTCAGATAAAGGTAAGAAATATAAGCTTAATTCTGTATATCACTAGTGAGAGACTCTTCTATACAGAGGGAGCACCAGGTTTAATCTCTTCTACAAATCCCTTCCTAATTAGGAGTAAGAAATCTAAATCAATCATAAGAATACATGGGCAAACTGATCACAGCTGTAAAAATGTAAGCCTAGTTATATGAGTTTAACCAAAATCAGCCTCCAAAATCTAGTTTTTTCTAGGGATCACTAAAATCAGAATACAGTTCTGATTCACTTATAAAGAATCAGTGGTATCAAACAAATGTCATGTTTTCCCGAATTCCCATAGGGAATAGTGTAAAGACATATTATTAACAGCACTCAAGAATATTATGACAACTGTCACAACAGCTTTTGCATTTTCTTATAGCCCCAGTGCCCCTGAGCAAGACAATTTAAGAATCTCAGCTTTCATTTAAAAAATATATTTCTGTCTCATGTTTTCAAGGAAGCCTTGAAAACAATCCAGTGCCAGAGGAAAGAGTTTCTTTGAGAGTTTGGTGGTTTAGGGGGAGGGTTTTTTTGTTTTGATTTTTCTTTTTTTCTTGTCAAACCCTGTGCTAAGCCAGCCTTAATTAGTAAATAAAAGTTTGTATGCTGTGAATGAAATCACTTATGACTTTTATGGTGTCCAAATTCAGTTGTGTGTAGATTGCCACTGATGTTAATGGGTCTGCCTCGCCGATTTCAGTGGCTCAGTTGACACTTTTTAGTCCACTCCGACCTGATCTGCACTGCTCTGGCCTAGAGAGTGCAGACCTGAGTACTTACTGCACTATTGCTTTAGCTCCTTTGCTACCCACACACCTGAGTTTCCCTTCAAGAGAAACAAGGTCAAACAGAGGATGACATACACCCACTTCTTGCCCTTACACAGAGTCAGGACACAGCCAGGAGCACACCCAGCAATGAGGACTATGAGTGGTCTGCAGAGCATTCTTGTCCCACAGTTAGATATACCCCAAAAGGAGCATTTTTAGCTTGTTAAAGGTTAGATAAGGAAGGTGGAGCATTAGTCCATCTGAAAAGATGACTTAGGCAGAAGAGGGGAAAAATAAAACTATACTGAATTGGGAATCTATTGGCATTATACTCTTCACATGCAAGTGAAGTTTTCTGTGCCAAACCAAAAAAGATATGAGAGACCGCGAAGACATGCTCTGTGTTGTATGTGGAATGAAATCCTTCTCTTGGATTTTACAGCCTGGCACAACAACCATCTCTGCTGTACCAGGGTCCGCTGAACTATGGAATGATACAAGTATGTTAAGCAAAAAACAAACCCCAGTCATGTTGGCTGGTTTCGCAATAAAAATGCTAATTCTTTCTATGTGAAGGAAAAAGCTACTTACAATGCATATTAGTGGGGTCAATGAATGATAACATAAAAAGTTCATAGCTGTCTCAAAACCTCTTTCATCTAATGACTTGTATGTATAGATAACACTGCACCCTTTTTACCAGCTAGCTGTGTAATGACTGAATTTTTGATTCTTGTAAGTCCTGTCCCCAGATATCTGAATATTGTGCTTTTTCATCCATCTTCATGTTTCTATAAAGAGATTCTCTTTATAGATCCAAAGAATATCACAATAATATTGAACATTTAATATAATTCTACTCATATAAAGGGGATTTTTACCACATGAAGCAATGGTTGTTCCTTAGCTAGTTAAAAGTGTTCATGCTCTTAGATACAGGGATAAACAGTAACCTTTATGTTTTCAAGGCTGAGCTCAGGGAATTAACTGCATGTTTTTGATAGCTTTAATGAAAGTTGTGTACTAAAACATTATTCAGCTCTCTAAAATCACCACACATGAGCCTGGGGAGAGAAAGAGCAAGAGGATCAGTGAAAAGATGTGACTTTCAAGTTAATTAAGATGTGCATCCGCAGTCACAATGTTTATCCTTTATTTTTTCATAACTGTGCTTGGGATGTTTTTTAATCAGGAATCCTTACCATAATTTTAGAAACAAGTTCCAAAAAACACCCTAAGTGATACCGACACTCAGCCTCACCCAAATCACTATGATTGAATGAGCTTGCTTGATTACATGGAAAAAGGTGAAGAATTATATAGCCCATTTACACAAGTTAAAAGACAAGGGCACTGTGTCTTGTAAAGCACTGTATCAAACAGCTCAGCTTATATCAGATCCACAGTTTCCAAAAATGGCCTAAGAAATAGAGCATCTGAAAGTAGGTCTCCATAAGGTAGGTACCTTTCTTCAAGGTAGGTACTTAATCTCTCCTTGCCTTTATACAACTTCAAAATCCCTTTTCTTCTTATGGAAAAGATTCTATAAAACACATTTCTGACCGTGTTCAGCCAGAGCTGAGACTTAATACCTGAAACTATTGTGATGCAGAAGATGTAAATTGCTGCAAACCACAATACACACTCTCAAAACCTGAGCAGACTTAATTGGTGCAAATGGTGGCGGCACTACGCAAGCACACAGGTGTACACCAGTGACTGGGCATGATCATGGTTAACTCTGCAGCAATGCAGGTAGAAAGAGCATAGTTAAGGAGGACACAAGAGAGCTGCTACTCTATTAGGCTTTCTCTGAGTCGTTCTCCCTTGTTTCTTCTCAGTGGACAGAGCATCTACTAAATTCTTCTCTCTTCTCCTCCAGCGGTGTTTGAAAATGTTCTCAGGTGATAGATGAATCCGACTGAAGCCAGGAGAGTTGCATGCAGCTAAACCTAAGAGATTTCTAGTCAATCATTTTCTGTATTTCATATGTTTTAAAAACTTGAAATAGTTCAAAACATATTGATGAAAAAAGACCAGAATAGAAGTGAATGTTGTAGGAATGAGACCTTTTCAGCCATTCCTCTCTGGAAATCTCTGCCAGAATAGCCTTCAGATAATTAGGGAGAAGGGATAAAAGAATACTAAATTCCTAACCTTTCAATCCCAACTGGTAACTTAACAACGTCAAATAAACGGAAAATAGTTGTCATGTTCTCTATTTACATTAGGTGGCACCATCCTCACAGATTTATGGTTTATGTTAAAAAGCTGTAAAACATTCATTCTGAAATCGAGTATGAAATACCTTGATACAGTAGGTACTTGATTTGCAACCAATGGGAACATCTTACATTATTCAGACAAGAAAGAGTACTTAGTTTCAGCATAAAAGAAATCTCCATTACTGAAGAAAAGCTGCAAGGAATAGCTAGCAGGAAAGTAGAAATGCCAAGGGATTTACTAGTAAACCTTGCTCTGTAATAGGCTTATAATTTAACCTGCAATGCACTTCCCATCTCTAAACAGGTTTTGTTCCCAGAAAAATAATAGCTAAAACCCACTTATGATTCAACTTACTTAGCTGGGTTATGATAATTTGCCAGGGCCCTTACATTCTTCAGTTATTAATGGAGGAATTTCTCAAAAAAGTTGACTGAGGTTGACAATTCCATTTTGTAACATTCATCACTATTTCACAGTGTGGTTCTCCCCATGTTAAAATGAAGTTAGAACTTTTTAAACACTTTTATGAAAGGAATAAAGAAGGAGGTAAGTGGCAACAGCAATCAACATCATATTCAGTTAAGATCAGCCTCTTCTCAAATCACCTACACGTCAGGCAAGGCATGAACTTAGGCATGGATATCCAGTGTTTCTAGGTGTTACCTCAAAACCAATAGTAATATGTAAGAAAGTTCCCTGCCTCTGAAGAAAAGAAAACTTTGTATATCCTTAAACATATTTCTGCAAAATGTTTTCACTCTGATGTACTTCAATACTTTGGTAACAGTGTTCCAGCTGGCTGTAGTCCTAACTATTTCAACGCTGTTAGTCTGCCATCACAGTTAAAAACCTCATTAGAAATAAATTCTTACAAGACTCATGACACTAGTGTTCCTGGTCTCGAGGAGAACTCTTGGAAGAGCTGTACTTGAAAGCCTGGGGTTTAGTTTTGCCAAACTTGGAAAAATAAATACAGTTAAACAGATAGAAACAGATGAATGGGAACTGTCTAAATATTTCAGGAACTCAGAAGAGATGTGACTTTCTTTTTCATTGCTTCATCTCTAGTTAAACACCCTAGGAGCTCATGCAATCAGTTTAAGTAACTTCTCTTTCATGGCCTAAGGAGTTAGGGTCAAATCATAAAGGCAAATAGATGCTATATATTTCACCTACACACCTTATTGCTCTTATTGCTGATGACCCTCTGATACCAAATTTCGCGTCAGTGCAAGCTCATGCCATTTATCAATGCTCACAGAGACAGGTGACCCAAACAGCCTGTGACTTAAATGGGAGTTAGATAACAAAGTTTTTTTGAAAATCTCCTGAGGACCCAATATGCAATTTTAGATACCAGGTAAAACTAATCTCTGAATCTTATTACAACTGGTGCTAGTGGAAGGGCTTTTCATAAGCTTTAAGATTTGATCCAGTAATGTTAAATGTCCTTCCGTTCTGTATATCTAGATAAAAAAGCTATGATAATTGGAAGTTATGATTAAGGGTAGGTGATTTAGGTAAAAAACATGTTAAGGTATGGAAGGCCCTAAATACCTAGCCTTAACTGTGTCTTGGGATGACATCATGCAATGGTCATGCAATTATTATTAAACGTGTCATAGTATTTCAGTCTCAGGTAAGACTGGACTGATTACAAGACACACTCACTCTGTTTTCTTGCTCATATTGCCACTTCAGAGCTGAATTAAGGATGACCGATCTATTTATTTTAAAAAAATTGTCTCAAATAACAGCAACAAAAGTTAGAAAATATTGCAAAAGAACTGAGTATACTTTTTCTATTGCTCTCAAGGAAACTGCATTGGTATCAATGTTAAAGAGTTTTCAAAGAACTGCAGCAAAACCTTGCTGAAAACACTTTTAGACAGTGAGGGTTACCAGGTCACTCTAAAGTGCCTTTCTGAGTTCCTTCCTACCATCTGTAAGGGTCTTTATGGAGCAGATGTAATGGGATTTCCAGCACTTAATAGGTCAATTGGAGAATGGAAACACGTAGCTGCCTAATATATGGCATTTATAAAAGTTACAAGTAATCTGGGTACGTTTTCAATAAAACAAACCACAGTAGTCCTGGAAAGCAGATTTACTCCCATACACCTGTGCATATCTTACACACTTACCAAGGTAATAGTACTCTCTATACCTAGAAGGAGGAGGAAAGAATTAGAGGCTTTTTCTGTAGTGTGCTGTTTCTGGGACTGTATCTGCAACTGTAGAAAAGAGGTTTGGCTATAAAAAACAACCATGTGAGTTAAAAGTAGTTAATAATTACAGCAGCACATACTGCAGCAGAGAATATAGCGAATGTTTATCATTATCGTGCTGCAATTTTGAATATTTACTTGAGTCAGGTAATATCAGCAGATTCTACAAATGCCATTTATCATTTGTCATACTTGAAGCAAACACCCTCGAGGTTGAACCGCTGAATTAAATACTCATTATCTATAATAGGAAAGGAACTGGACAGAGTGAAGTTAAGTGTGCTGCCTCTAATGCCTTATAATACACATACTTAGCGTTTCTACCCTATTCATTTAAATACCTCTGGGTCAAGACTACACAAATAGATTTATATGTTGTCATTACTGTTCTTTTAATCAAACCTGTGAGGATGATTCATACCCTGATAGACCTCCAGAAAATGGTATGGAAACATCCATGCACACAACAGATGAATGGACTGAAGGCATATAATGAAATCAGTTTGGGAGGCCTCTAATAGTGTACTCGTGGCCCATCACTCTTCCTTGCCAATAGTGGATATTACAACACTTCCCTCCACCGGTGAGCCTGACATGGGTTTGGTACATGCCCACATGCCAGGTGGCATTCCACTGAGCAATGCCTTGGCACAGTTCAGGGCTTAGCACAGGCCAGGAACCATTCCTAATAAATGGCTTAGATACGCCAAACCCATTTTGGAAGGCACAAGAGATTAGACGTAAGGGCATGAGTCATGCAGTTCCAGTTAACCTCAGGATCCAAGAGCTGTTCTTGGCCATATTCATATACGGGTTTACATTTAGGCTGACAGTCCAATGGGGGAAAAGGACATAGCGATGGTATAGCTATAAAATATTCTAGCCTTCTGTGGCTCTTCAGCCTCTAGACTATGAAACGCCTATGATCTGTGCCCTGAGCCTTTAAAAGAATTCAGTTGCCAGATTGTTTCCTGCAACTCTGATAATGGTCAGGGACTCGCCCCCTGTGCCATAGTCCAGAGGTCATTATTTAGCAAATCTTGAGCTTCTGTAAACTTTTTTAATAAGTTGAACAACATTGGCATAGATTGGTAAATAAAGGCCTTTTGAAGATATAATTTCTGACCAATCTTCCTCACTGCCTTACCAGGCCAGTTCACACCTACCATGCTTCTGCCTTCTACAAGCTGATTAGTTACAGTATCATAGGCAAGCTCTTCTTTCCCGTATCCAGTCCAGAGATTCAAACTCCCACTCACAAGTAACTCCCTCTGCCCTGTAGCTACTTTTAATAATGAATGAATACTCTTTGTAGACACTTGCTTACATCTTCAGCAAATACCTGACTGTCCTTCCAAATAGGATCCAGAGAGAGTATGAGGAAAGACTTCCTATCTGCTTACATGAACAAGAAAAGGTGCCAAATTCCCACTTCTTTGCTACCGATTCAGTGTAATTTAGAAGACCTTTTTTTTCCAGTGATCCATATAGCAGGCTGATCTAGTCAAGCATAAGGATGCTAGATGTAGAAGCCCAAGGTAAAAGTCATTACAAAAACAACAAAGAGGAACCTGATCTTGTAATAGTGAGACAGTGACTGAACTGCTGCCAGGACACACCTGCCTAGAAACAGGATTAACACAAGGATTGGAACAGGTGCTTAAGCACCTCATTAGTGTGATGAGTGTTTGCAGTGTGACCATTCTCATTCTCTGAGATGTGGGAGGGAGAGAAGAAACTTCTGCTCAAGAGTAACAACTGCTCCCAAAGCTAGACAGGTCTGCTTTCATTAAAATCCCTGCTCCTGTTCGCAGAGGAGCACCAGAGTCTAATACCCCTCATCCCACACTTCCGCAGGATCTGCAGTTTCAAGGAGATACTTGTTGAGAGCGCTATGGAGAGTCAATGTTCCCTCCTTACTTGTTCTAGGAGAGAAAGAATAGGGTAAAATGAGTACCAATGATACTTTGTATCAGGGCAGCAATTGCTTTTATAAATTAGAGAAGGTCTCATAAATTATTTCTTAGAAGCTAGGTAAAAACATTGTTACTAGTCGTCAAAATCATTGGCCACTACCCATGTGGGCTGGATTTAAAGCTATGAATTTTAGGTAGAAAATTCATGATCTCACTATTTACCCTCCATGCTAACCAAATCTTCCAGTTCGACTCTTTCGCAAGACATACCAATATACAAATAATACTGATTAGCAAAAATATTTTTTCCTGATGCTTTTCACATTAAAGTAACAGTTGGGTATTGTGTATGGAATGATGCAAATATATCAGCTAAAGCCTCAGAATAAACACAATTCAAGTACAATTAAACTTCATGCAGTGTACATCAATCTTTGTTCATGAAAAAAAAAGAGAATTGTGTTAGATATATCCTGCAGAAACTAAGGATCATTGCAAACTTCACTATGCAAGATGAGTGTCCACTGCCTTGCCTTCTCCAGTGTAAACACACAAGTAAGGAAGGCCTACCAAAACAAAACACCATTCAAAATATACAAATCCCCCCTTGACAAGAAGGTTAAAAAAGAATGAACTACTTGCAAAGGATGTAAGCATGCTGACTGAATTGCTTGACCTTGTGATCCTTATTGCAGTGTTGGGGTAATAAAAAAAAATCTTTATTAAGCTACACAGAAGACAAAAACACTATAAAGAATCAGGATGACAATTTTAAAACTTTCCAAGTTAGGAAATTAGAAGTTAAATAACACTAGAATGAAAGTTTTCTATGTAGACTTAATTTAATGTCCTGGTGTGTATGTAGTATAATACATTCTTTGCACTTACAGATAAACATCCTAACTTTTCCCTGTAGGTTTCCGCAAGTATTTGTTTGTACCAAGAGAAAGGAGAATCTCCAATCGTAAGTTCCAACCTCCAGAGACAAATATTGTCCAACAACTTTTCTGCTATTCTTTAAGAGGTTCCTCTGGTAACCTCTCCCTTTCCATCACTTATCTCTTATTCCATAATTCAAGGTACTACACTCCTTTCCTTCTTCTCCTAGTCATAGCCTATATTCCTAGCATGTTTGTTCTAGTTTCTTTACCCAGTTCCCTGTTCTCTTCTCCAAGGTTCATTTTTGACTCTAACACATAGGGTCCCACCCTTTCCACAGACAGTCTCCAGGAAGTCTTTAGGCTCCGTTATGCAGCTGTGCCTTATTCTTCTCTTTCTTCCCCACAGACCCTGTCTCACCAATCTCCTTTTCTGCAACTCTTTCTTTTCTCAGCCAAGCACTATTCTGTGTTGCTTCCCCTTCTACGTACAGAAAGCCAGTATAGGGGTAGAAGTGGCCCAGAACATGAAAAGTTTTTCTGAGTTCCCCCAAAGTCATAGATTGAAGCATACTTACTCTGTGGGGAAAGTACGCATAACACATCTGCTCAGCTAAGGGTAAAGTAACAGCTTAAAGTAAAAATGAAATTTGCAACGATCCTTAGTTTCTGTAGGCGATATTTAAAACAGCTTTCTCACAACTTTCCTGAACCTGTATGAATTGCAATTGACATAATTATTAAGACTTTGGAAAAAAATGGGAGGATTTTCACAGGCTTGTATTTGTCATAAGAGCTATCCCTCTGCCAAACTTAAAATCCCTCCTTCAAAGCAGGGTGGTGCTGGAGCATTTCAAAGAAAGGACCTCAAAGTACTAACATAAGGAAAGTGGCACTTTGTTCCTAGGCTCATTCACTGAAGGAGCTGAATTATTTGGCTGAAATATTACAGAATTCAGCCAGGGGCACAGGCAGGGGATGAAAAGTTTTGGCTTAAACTTAGTGCTTCAAAAAGGTATAAACAACTAAACCCAGTGTTGTATAATGGGAACGAAGGCTGTCTTCTCTGGTGTGTTCAGCGGTGCATAATAAGTGGTGCTGCTACCAGACACACAGAGTTCTGACCCTACTTCTTCTCTTTCTGTTATTGAAGCAGGGAAAAGGATCTTTTAATAGAAATACCAGAATAGTTTAAAAGGTCATTAATGACCCATTCTATATAATATTCATTTCTTCTCCACCTAGCATTCCATTTTAATTAGGAGCTCAAGATGCAATCAGGAAATAAACATTATCTCAGGGTATTCCTAGCATTATTCTCTAGGACATCTCCATAGCAGACCGCAGTCTTCCCAACCTGTGAGAGACAAGGAGGAGAGATGCGTATCAGTCCTTCCTGTATGCCAGCTGAAGCTAACAAGATGTACATGCTACTATGACTCAGCAACAACAAACCTCCAATTTCCTGCAGGCTTCGGGCATTTGACATCAGAATGACTCAGCATCCATACAGAGAGTCAAGGAGTCCTTTGCACAGCTGCACCAGAGCATCTTTAAAAGAATTTAGGAGAAATAACTGTAGTTTTCAAGGTCTCCTTTTTTTTTTTGTAAATTTTTTAGTTATTTCAGTAACCTTCCTGTGATTGTTTCAACAATGAGATACTGCTGCACAAGGGCTGGTTGTGGCTCCACAACTCTTGCAAAACTGTATTGCATCTCCTTCTCTGAGAAGTTCTTATCACACCATCTTTTCCACCAAATCTTTGATATTTGGCAACACTAAAATAACTAAACACACAAATATTGTAAGGTAGGATTCACCACTGAATTCTGGTAAAAAGGAACAGAGCCACAGCTTACAGGCTTGGGCATTTTTCATGCCTAAGAATGAGAAGCAGATCACACTTCACCCAGTGAACAGCCTGCCTTCAGCACTCAACCAACCCCTCACTTCCTAGCACAACCACACAGCGAGCTCGAGGACCTCCAACTCTGAGTGGAGAGTAGGAATGGAAAACATATGCTAAAACAACCAGATCTCTTCACCCAGGCTTTGAAAGGAGGCCACAGCTACCCATCCTCAATCAAGAAGGCCCACATAGAGCACAAATTCACTCCACAGAAGAATTACCGTGTTTCTCTTTCTTCTTCATGAGGGCATCTAGGCATTAGCACATGGACTCATAATCCCACAATGAATAACAGATTCCTACCGTTCAAAAGTCAGATCTGTCAAGTTTTGACATCAGTGATGTGAAAAACAACAGAGGGTTCAAATCTGGTGATGGAAATTCTTACACTGTCATGTAACAGAAGTTGTTTCAGTCATCTTTTCAAACAAACAGCTAAGGAATTAACTTCAAAACTAATATGCAAAAAGAATATTACTTAGGTTGCAAGTTCTTTTGCTGTTATTTACTTTTTTAGGTGCTGCCGCTCCTAAGCAAGCTCTGCTTGTCCTGTTAGCAACATAGATATTGGCCAGCTTCCGTCCAGATGCTGGAGAGTCACTTTAGCAGTCGCTCTAGCAGCCACTTTAGTTGCTTTAGTGTGCTCAACTTAAAAAGCACAGATGAGTGCTTGAATATGTTAGCTTGGCACCACACTACCTTAACACAGCCATATAACTGTGGGACCACAGCTGGTGTGTGACCATCCGGCAGGGAATGCAGGCTGAGGAACTGAGATCTGACACTGGAAGTCAGGAAACATCTGATAAACGATTTCCTGGCAACCTTTATTCTGTTCCCTCGTGCAATTACATTTCAATACAGTCTTTAATTATGTAATCACATCCTATTCTTCCCCTTTTTTGCCTCTTGCATTTAATGCAGAAAATGGATTCCCATGGTAGTTAAATTAAGGTTTCGGAGGCAACTGTAGGTGTAGGGATCCCTAGCTTCTGTGCAGCTTGCCCCTTCATCCTAAATTATATTTTTGGCATACTTTATTTTCTATATGAGTTTATATGAACTGATAACATCAAAGTATGTGAATTTTGAGTGTCCTTTACCACAGCTTTGCAAGTGGCTAGCAGAGGCAGTCTTTGCTTTTCCTGCGTCACAAGCTTGAACTCCAACATGAATTGCCTTGTGAAAAGTTTCAGTGTTTGGCTGGTTTGTTTCCAGAAGGAAATTGTTTCTACTATACACTAAAATGTGATCATTTTTCATGTGAGTGTCTTAATTTCTTCCTAGTAGCTGGTATAGTGCTGTGTTTTGGATTTAGTATGAGAATAATGTTGATAACGCACTGATGTTTTAGTTGTTGCTAAGTAGTGTTTACGCTAGTCAAGGACTTTTCAGCTTCCCATGCTCTGCCAGGTGCACAAGAAGCTGGGAGGGGGCCAAGAGCAGCTGATCCAAACTGGCCAAAGGGATATTCCATACCATATGATGTCATGCTCAGTATATAAACTGGGGGGAGCTGGCCAGGGAGCAGTGCTCGTTGCTCAGGGACTGGCTGGGCATCGGTTGGCAGGTGGTGAGCAGTTGCACCACTTGTTTTTGCTGGGTTTTGTTCCTCTCCCTCTCTCTCTCTCGTTGTTTTCCTTTTCGTTACTTTTTTTTTAATATATATATTTTTCAGTTATTAAACTGTTCTTATCTCAATCCATGACTTTTCTTACTTTTGCTCTTCAGAATCTCTCCCCCATCCCACTGCGGGGGGAGGGTGAGCAAGTAGCTGTGTGGTGCTTGGTTGCTGGCTGGGGTTAAACCATGACAGTGAGATGTTGCATTTTCACTTAAAATCATGAAAGAAAATGGGATATGAGCAATTGAGCTGCAGTTCCCACAAGGCATGAAAGTAGCATTCCACATAATAAACCATAGTTTTAAAAATAAAAGTTTGAGGTTGGAAATTGATGAGGTCAGGCTCAGACCTTCCGCATCCAATTTTTCACCAAAAAGCCAATATTTTCTTTAAGGGAAGAAAGTCAATCCTCTTACAAATTCTGAATCCAAGTGGTAGCCAGCACTGTTTGAAAATGTTACTAGGCAATGGCAGGACAGCGGAGAACAAATGAAACAAAATTCTTTCCTCAATGTACTTCAACTTGCATTTGGATTTTAAGAGAAGAAACTGTTTCCAGTCTTGTTTACTTAGCCTGTTTCAGCTCTTTTGTTTATAGTTATAATGAAGTTCTAGGGGCAGGATGACCCCCCTCGAAGAACATTGTGTTTCTGTCCCTGCCAGTCAATTGCTCCAAGGATTGAAAACACAACATTATGTTTTCTTTTGGGCAATTTAAGAAGCTTTGATGTTTGCTATTTATGTTTAATGTCTGTTTAAAAGCATCGTTTCCAACACACCACTGACCTGAAAGCTTTTTGCATTGTCCTGAGGGGGTTTATTCATTCTGTTTTAATCTATGGATAGCTACAACGGTCTCTGTCTCAGGTTTGCTCTTTATTGAACTAGGTGACTCATCTGTCATGGCTACTTCCACTCTGGTCTGTCCGTATCTTCAGCCTGTTTTTCTGGGTTTGCCTGCAGTTTGTGCTTGGCTGCCTTCAGGCAGATGTTCTTCATTTCGGCTCCTCTTTTCAGTCTCATAACTAACCCTAAATTGAGAACATAAAAGAAACCAAATACTCCAGGAACGTGATGAAAAACAAAGCTTTCTTTGGGGTCGTTAACCTGTGAACCTATTTAATCAGTCAAGGAGATTTGATACGACCATGGAACACAGGAAATATTTGAGACTTATAAAGTTTTATAATGATACAAATTTTTGGCTGATGGCCTTTTGTATTAAATTCTTTTATGAATATTTAGGAAAACAGATTTTTCACTGTACAACCCTGAGACCTTGTTATGGCTTGCACCAGACATCCTGTGCCTGGAGCTAATAAATAGCTTCAATATCAAAATTTAAAAGGCAATACTGTGGATTCCTATGGGAGTCGTCCTTTCCAAAAGCCCTTCATGCTACTGAAATGCCTTTAACCCACTAAAATCAGGAGTTTTATCAGAAGTGGCTTGATGCAGATTGCCTATACTATCTCATTGCTGTATTAGTTTGTGGGACAGGGAAGCTACTGCACACAAGAGGCACCTCTAACTAACCTGTTCAGGAAATGACTATTAGTAAGTGGTTTTGCTTATCTGAATCAAATCCACTACTGTGCACTGAATATGGCTCTTTCAGAGAACCTTTGTTGCTTTTTGGAAACATTCCTTGAGAAAAGCATCCTCTTTTTATGGTGTAGTTACAAGGGTTTGGTTTGTTTTTTTTTTATTATGGCTCTCATTTTTATTATTATGAAAATAAATATTTGCATGAAAACAGGATTTTTATTCTTTGAGAATTATTCATAACACCCCCACTTTTTTGCATTCATTTGATGATTTTCATCTTTGAAGAGCAATAAAACATCTGTTAGTTACTACTAACTAGTTACTATCTACCATAATACTACAGCATAAATGAATTCTTTTTCCATGAACATCATAAAGGTATACATGACACTGCAGTAAAAAAATACTATTTTCACACACATATTGATGATAATTTTACATGGGATATAAATGAGAGCCAGGAGTAGAACTTTCACACAACCATTTCTAATAAAAATGAGGAAAAAACAGCACAGCACAAAAACTTACTGACCTTTGCTGCTTTCAGACTACTGTTGCTTCCTGCGGTCCTGCTTTGGAGTCTTAATGTCATATGTAAGTGGATGCAAGAATATGGATACTGCTTGTAGAAGATACTAAAGAAAAAAAACAAACCAATACATTCTATTTTACTAGCATACTTGTTCTGATTTTGTTGCACGAGTTGGTGCAGCCATTGCAAAACTGCCACAAAGAAAGAAGCATTGTTAGAAATTAATTTTCTATGAGAATAAAACATATTGCTAGTTTTTAGTGAGCAAAATAACATTATGAAAATGCCTCCATCTTTGACATTTTTGTGCCTAATGAAGCTTCAGACACTTGACGTTAATTTACAGAGGCATAATACTGTAATCAAAGCTACTGTTCTTTTAATCTTCACTTTCTCATAATGAAGGTCTTGAACCCAGTTTTTAATTTTCAAGTCCAGTCTTTTCTTTCTATAAATACAGATTAACAGCTGCTAAGGATGTAAGGGGGAAGTACAGGCCATATCATATATCCTCATTATGAAGTTTCCTATCACTCAACACAGGCATAATCTAATCACTTGGAAAAAAAAAAACACCACAAAAAAACCCCAAACAACTTTAAACAGCTATTGGTGCTGAAAATCCACATGAAAGATGGATCAAACGTCATAATGTAATGTTTTCTTTACATTTCTTAGTACATCCTCTTACATATAAAGCAAACATTTCATCATCCGTGCTCTTTCCTTTTTCTTTACTAAGGCAATATTTCCATTTGAAGAAGGATTTCCACATGATTTAAAGGATCTTTTGGACTTTTCAAATAATCCTTCAAAAGCTTGCCAAACTCCATGTCCACAGTCTAGTTCCAGAGGTATCAAGGAGGATCTTCTAGTTAGTTCTTCCTTCCCCAAAATGCTTCTATGTGCTTGAAAAACTAAAATCCTTTCCGTATAAACCTACTACTTCTTCATGTACTGGCCCTCTGAAATTCACCTGCCTAACAATTTTGCCTGTCAGTTTTGAAGCATAGAATGACTAATGTGTTCTGCAGAAAAATGGTTCTTTTTCTTGGAAAAACCCCAAACATATTTAATTCTACATGAAGGTAAAAATTTTGCAGCACTGAAATGCCTGTTTCTGAACTTTTTTATTGTCATGTAAATTAATATTCTCGGCCTATCTCTGGCCATTGTACCTTCTCTAGAAAGTCTTCGGCTGTTGCTGGTTTGCAAAGGTAATTTGTTTATCAAGTTTGCAACTCATGGCCAAGTCACCAAGTGGTGCTTTCTAGCTGTTTAAGCTGTGGGACACTTTCCAGTGAGCAAGTCTGAAAGCACATGCTGACCCTGTCTAAATCCTTACCCAGTTGAAAACTGGGAGTGCCTCAGCTCCCCCCAGCCTCCAACTGAAGGCAACCTGGGCACCTGGGCCAGAACACTGTCCCTTTGCACACCAGCAGCGCCCCAACCTGGGCTGTGGGTCCTCCCAGGGAACGTTCCTGCCCACTTGATCAGACATAGCTGAAGCCTATTCATACATATGAAGGAGAAATTTTGTTAAAACAGCTTTTCATGGCAAACACATTTTCTGCAAAATCTGGATGTTCTGTAGAAAAACTATTTTTTAATGAAAAAAACTGAAACACAATAATTCACTTCATCATGAATGTAAAAGTGTTCTTTGCTACATACTGGACTCTAACAATGGCTTCAGGAGCCTTGTGATCTAGGAGCTGTTACACCCCTTTGTCTCCTATGAAGCTTCCTGACTAGACTATATTTCCCATGATTTACTGGAGACATCCCTTACTAGAGTGAAGAATGGCATTTCTTTATCAGATTACAGGTTTCATCTGACAAGTTTTTCATTCTATTCCCCTTTTCCCTCCTTATTAGACCATATTCCTGAGGTGGAGGACCAGGGCATCCAGGGCTGAAATTCATTCAGACTTTACAAAGTCTTCAGGCACTGTTGGGACTTTGAGAGCCATGAGTTGCAGCTCTCTGTACTTTCCCTATGGTAAATTCACAGCATCAACTGAGCACCTTGTCAGCTTTACAGCACCCAAGTGCTGCCTTGCCCCAAAGACTGGATATAAAATAGAAAGCACACAATGCATTTCCTTATGCCTTCAGGCTCCAGCACACTGTATAGCTCAGCCACCCATCTGGAAGTCCTGGGTCCACTTACAGATAATGGTCACGCAGTTCCCCTTTAATGAATCCAGAACGCAACAGCCACAGAAAGCCAGCAGAATATTTTAACCTGAGGTTGCGGAACAGAGATGAAGAATACCGCTGATGGGCAGAGCCCACTCGCCAAAGATTTCTTACCGCTTAGGAGGATTAACAGAGAGAAGGGTATTAAATTCAACTCCTTTCACTGTTTAGTCAAACTAATCATTAATTCATTAATATCCACTTATCATCTTGATGAGTGACTCGCATCAGTGGCTGAAGTGCCACATATTTCAATCTGACTCATCACTGTTTAAGTTCTGAATTGTTCTTACATTGTTTTCATCTACATCGCTAGTCTTTGTTTAGTCACATTAATAGCTTTGCCATGGCCTCATGTCTCCCTTCCCAGTACCCTCCCAGCATCTGTGGGCACAAGCCAACGTTTGCAGTCTGAGGCAGGCTGGAAGATTTACTGCCTCATCCACGAAAGAGGAATCCTTGCTCCTCTGGAAAAGCCAGTCACAGCTTTATCGCTCCTTGCTGCTGAATGCATGCTGCAGCTGATCTGAAAAAGCCTTGGAAGGTGCTTGAGAACTGGAGGGGCTGGCAAGGCAAAGAAGTGGCAGTCACTCCCCGCCCCCTCCAAGAATTCACATTCTGCAAGGGGGATTTTCCTCTCATTTAAGCCTGAAAACATTCCTGAGAGGAACAGTTTGTCCTCAAGTTGGCATAATGTTGCACTAAACATTTGCCACTTACTGTTCTGCAAGCTGTTAAGCTTCCTGTGAAAGCAGTAAGATACCACAGAAGCACTCTTTTGTAAACAGAGTCCTACATCATTTTATTAAAATACTGTGGCAATACTTATCTGGGAACAAAACAAGGGGAAGTTGCATCAGTGTGTGGGCTGCAAATGGGGCAAGGGGAACTATTATCCTAAATTAACACAGAAAAACAAATTATATTCAACCAGGAAGCCTTTTACAAGGAACAGCATGTAGAAAGAAAAAAATACAACTCTAATGTTAAGCATAGGATATACAGGCAGAAAGAGAGGAAGGGTGTAATTTGAGAGTAGTCCTGACATGCAATTACAATGGAAAATAAGGAGAAAAAGAAAAACAATTAAAAGTTTCAATAGGCTCTGGAAAAGGCACAGAAATAAAGGAGAAATGCACCTCTTACAAAGATTCTGGACAAGATTCCAAATGAGCAGGAATTCACTTCTTTTCTCACTGTACAAGGATATCAGCACCACACTGAGCAACACGGGCCCCTTGGTTGGCTAAGGTCGTTGCTATTTCCTTACTTATTGAACTGTAGAGCTTATTTGCAGTCTTGAATCATAAGTCTATTTGCTATGTACTTCATAAGCCCCCTACTGCTAACAATCTAATTACAACACAAGAATTAACAGATAAATGCAGATGAACATCACTCAGCGGATCTAGGTGGTCCTTTCTAGTCTGGCATCCCCATAGAAATGGGAAAGCACCCTGAAACATTATTGTTCACCATAAAAGATATCAGTTGAAGAACATCTGCACCCTAACTGCCAACATCTGCACCCTAACTGCTGACATAGTTTTTGCAAGTTTCTCATTTTCTGAACGGATCTGAGGAAATGTAGCAGAATTAGAGTCCCGTACTTGTCTGTATCTCTGCAAAAACTGATCAGGCTGAACCTGCTCAAGAGGTGGCAAATAAGCAACTTGCTGGAATAAACCAGTTAAAGCCCTACACTACTTTACAGAAGATTAAACACACCCAGAACTTCTCTCTGACACTGAAAACAGCTAGACCAGAATGTCTGCATTACTGACCGCTCTTTCTCTCCAAAGCAGGGTAGCTGCTTCCAAACTGCCTAGAGGGAATAGCCTCTATTCTGTACTAACTCCCACGTAGTGTTCAGGAACTGCTGGGAGGAGTCCGAGCTGATCCAGCCCAAACCAGGGACCAGGTTAATGATCTAGCACTACGGATGACTAGGTTTATTACTCCAGAAGATTTAGCATAAGAGACACCACCTGTGGCACTAACTTCAAGGAAGTCATGAGCAAGAATTAACCGAACTAGAACCATGGCGCTTTCAAGAACTTACTGCAAAAGCATATTAACTAGACTGCACGTCTTTATGTACCAGAGGCAGAAAACAGATCAATACTCCAGAAGGAAGTTCCTAAAGGAGCTGTTGTTCAGCAGAACACTGCTTGGAAGGGCAAACTCAGGACTCTAAGCATAGAAATTATTGTCTTTTGTCTGTTCCTATTGCGAGGCAACGGGTTTGTTGAGTGCTGCAGAGGGGAAGGTTGAGGAGGAAGACAAGGGCATCCCTATTTACAGACAGACAAGATTGCACCAAAAGTATCTGACTTACATAAGCAATTTGTCCTCTTGTTTGTGTAAACAATCCAGCTAGACCACAAATACCATCCTGAGTGCTCAGGTGAAAAGCGGTTGCAAGTCATTGTTCTGAGAAAATGCTCTGAAACGCAGAGCCCAAGGCTGTGACATCAACCGCAGACCTCTGCATACCAAGACTGGATGCTGGTGAGTCATGGCATGCATAAAACAACAGCATTTGAGAAACCCTTCATAACCAAGTCCAGTAAAATTTATTGTTCCTAATTTGCAATTAACTCAGATTAAATTGACATAATTGGGAGAATCTGACTCGTAGTCTTTTTATAGGTGTTTTTAAATCTTATTTATAAAATAAATGCATTGTCTGTTTCTGAAATGACATAAATGAGCATTACTTGTTTCTAAATGAAGTAATGCTGCATTTCACCCAGTAAAGGAGCCAGACCCTAGTTTGTTAGTACTTGTTCTGTGTCTGGGCTGAGAAACTAATTGATATCCTGAAATTCTGCCCCAAATGAACTTTTGTGCAAACTTACAGCAGGTGTCTTACAGCACAACTGAGGATTTACATCAACACACTGAGTCAGATCCTGCCTTAAGCCACAATCGGGTTTATGTTGCTATAAGAGAGACCAGAGTTTGGCCCCCTCCTTCCTTCTTTTTTTCAGATAAACACACCCACTCCAATTCTAATCTCCTGGACTGCAGGATAAACACAAAACAACTTGTCCTATGTCAAGGGAGCTGGTCTGGGGTGGCAGCTAAACGGGGCTGTGCTGCGCAGAGGTGGCATGAGCAGGAGGAGCATGCTCAGCAGCGTAAGGCAGGTGTCGCTAGGCAACAAAGTAACCATGGTTACCTGCATCCCAAGCGACCCGCGGATTTCCGAGATTAGTCATTCATCTGGAAAAACACTTTTGAAAAAAATAAAAATTAATATATCACAATACAACACTGTCTCTGCATAAATATTGTTGTTGCAATAATGAGATGCAATTAAATAGATCTTACTTTACTGGGACCTGTTTGCTCCGCCTCAGACTCGGAGAGCTCTAGGTCGCTCGCTTTCAAACATTTGGGGCTGCAGCATTAGTGACACAACCAGGCCTTTGGCCAGGGGTCAAATGTTTTTAAACTCTTCATTAGGGAAATACCCTGGAGAAGCTTCAGATGCTACAGGAAAAGCAGTAGAGTTCCTCTAAATACAAATTGCCCAGTGAGATTGACTGTTCCTTTCCCAGAAAGACGGCATTGGTGTTCAGTTGGTACGTATGATTGTTTGTTGACTGATATCAAAGTTGCCAGTAATCATGTGCCCACACTAATGCTCTCACACTTGTCATCTTATATGTGCTGGAAATTTCCAAGAAGCAAAGGCAGCTCAGAGAGAACAGAGTTCAGGAGGCCTGAATCAAGCCACAACAGCAGGGACAAAGAGCAGCCAGGGTCACCAGCACCTTCCCTCCAGCACTTGCAGGAATGTGATTGTGTGGAATACACCTGCATGGTTTTAACAAAGCCATAAAACCTCCAAAATCCTCAGCAGTCCGTGGCCACTACAACCCTGAGCAAAATTCCCTCCCAATTCCAAGCCTGGGAACCCATTCAACCCTGCACTTACATGTCTTGTTGCACACATCGCCGGAGATACTAGTATTACCAGTCTCTTTCACCTAATGCTAAATAGCTGAGTCAATAAAATCAATCTGTAGTTAGCATAGGCATTCACAGGAGCATGGATTTGTCCTTGCACAAGGGGTATACTCAAAGTGATTAGCTTAGTCATTCCTTATAGGGACTTGTAAACAAATTATTGATTCCTGGGTGTTTGGGGGATGCTAATTAGAATTAGAGTTTACAGCAACAGGTCTCCTTACTTCATCAGAAGAAATTGTAAAAACTTATCAAGGAGCTTAGCTGGTAATAAAAAAGTAATCTTTCTTATCATCTATGATATGTTGGCTACTTTAAATATGAATGTAAAGCAGTAAGCAAATAGAGTAATGATAATACACACGCTATATATAACCTATCTTGCCTCGATTAAACTAGTTTACTTTGTTTACCATTGGAACGAGGCAGCCCCTGCAACTTACTTTAATCTACTTATTCAACTGCTTTATTAAAATCATGCTTTTCAGCTGTGATCACTAAGCCAAATAATACGCAGTGTGAGCAAAAAGCTTATGAAAATCTGTATAAACTATTTTGATCAGTCTTAACCAAAAGATGAATTGGGCTTCGAACAATGAGCCTTTTTTTCTATGAAGCCTTTTAGGAAATCCCACTGCAAATATTCTTAAGCTTAAACAGTAGCTACTGAGGCTACCATCTGCATGATAGAAACATTAAATTTGATTTACTGTGCATTGCAGAAAAACAGAGGAGAAAGGAGAAAAAAAAATGTCTGACTCAGTCGTACATTTGCAATACTGACACAAATTACACTTTGATCAATCTTGTGGTTGGGCATCAGTGATGTTGGCTTCCTTGGACATAAGCATTTGGAAAGAGCTCCATAATATCGTAGATTTTGCTTCATGAAGCCTAAATGTATATGCACATCTATACAGTTTCCTTGCAGACACTCTCACACATGGTTGCACATTTAGCAGAGATTCTGATATAGCAATCGGGAAAAAGCTTTTTCTCAATTAGAGATGTGAAGAAGGAACAAAGTGGTTCAAGCCCTAGCAATGAGGGGTTTCTTTGTAAATGATGTATATCAAGGACAGAGAAAAGTCCTAGACTAGACAATTAAAATTAATATATCTTACACTAAGGTGACAGCCATCTAGAAACAACCCAAAGAAAGACTGGAACAAGACGCACTATAATGGATGCTTATTATCAAAACCTATTTGATTTAGAAGCTGGGCTGCAAATCTTATAACAAATTTATTTTCACATGACTGCACAGACTTTCTGCTTTAGACTGGCTCAGAAATGCCTTGGCCTTTCTCACAGTGTTACTGCATTACTGCTCCCAAACCCAGCCAAAAGCAGAGGCAGAGCAGACTGCAAAAAATGAAGGAATAAATTATTTACTAAGTAAAACAAATCTCTCTCTGAACATTGAAGCTAATAAAGCTTGGTTTCCTATAAATTTATGCCTTGTACTTGATTGACTTTGGCCAGATGTGAGCACTTGAAGCACTGCTTTTCACAAACTGTGCTGTCCAAATGAAGTTTTTCATTCCAGGCTCCAGGTTTCTTTTTCATGCACATTCTAATAGAGTATAAATTTCTACTGCAGGCTTTAATTAACAGACTTCCCCTCCTCTAACTGTTAATTTATTTGCATAAAACTTGGAGCTTAATTATTTTTGAGATCTCTACCATTTTGCCAAATGTAATAGAAATCAGACAGGACTTTCCTGTTATTAGGGAGAATTCAGAAAATCACCATATATGCAGAGTAACCTCAGCACGTACAATTGTATAAATCTCATTTCTGTTTGACAAAAAAAAAACCCAACCTAAAAAAAAAAAATTAAAAATGTGGATTCCAAGATTGGTTTGATTGCATTAAACTGAAGGTTGCTGGGTCTGCACTGTGAAAGATTCAGATCTGCATTTAAAATGTGAGGGTCCTTGGATCTTAGGACCTGGAGCTGCCCATAGGACTCTACAAATTTTTTATTTAAATCTGGCTTTGACTTCTTTGTGCCATTATCACCTGGGAAGTTTTTGAATATAGATTCTTGGTTCAGATCCCCCACTGACTGCTATTAATCTCTTCATACCTAAACAATCTCTAAAGGATGGAAAGCTGCTTTCTCCCATTTTCTCTTCATTATTAATCTATTCACTGAAGTGTTGAAGTTGGCTCTGAATGCTAAGGAGGAACACCTCTTAGCTTGCTAATGAGGACAAACACAACATAAGTATTTTTGCAAAATCCTAACAACTGTGACTAGTTTTAGAAGAATTTTCTGAGGTGATAAAATCAGTTCTTTATACAAAGGGGTGCGGAACTTTCCCAGAGAAGAAAAGTTTGTGTATGTGGTTCTTGTACAACACTGCAATATTTATTTTTGAATGCAGTGTTAAAGCATACAGTTAATACAATTTGATCTAGTACGAGTGCTTTTACATTTCAAACTACATTAAATGGATCATATCTCACCATTACTGAGCTTGTGGCTGAGCAGAAAAGAGATTTCTCCCCAAGAGAATGCCTGCAATTGTCTGTTAGTTTTGATTTTTCTTAATAATTTATTTCACCACTTAATGTCCTACAATTTAATAGGCCTGTATCTGTAATGAACTGCACTTTTAACATCTGTTTTCACAACATTTTCCCCATGGGCTTCAATGGAGTCCAACAATATTACACATAGTTTGTGAAATACAACGGTTCATGGACAAATTCAAGTGGACTGGAGTCACAGTGGCCAAAATCAATCCCACCTACCTACAGTCTGGATTTTCGGGCTGGATGTGCCTCGACCAGAAGTGCTGAGATTCCCTCACCTGCAGCCTCTGTTACAGCTGCTGGGCCGGAATGGGACCCTCAGTCCTTGTCTATACCTAGTTTGTCCACATTTGGACCCTTACACTGTGCACTAGCCTGAAAGGGCAAACAAGAGGGCACATATGTCTACAGCCTTTTTGAGGCAGTGTTTCTCATTCTGGTTCCTGATCTGAGCTCTGCCTGTGCCATACCCATTTAAGAGACATGAGATAAAAAGCACAAACAGTATCGGGAACAGACATTTCCCCATTCCTCATGACTTCTTCTCTTCCTGCCTCCATGAATTTTTTGCAGTCTTCTCTGCACAGTGGTCCAGTTCCATCTGCACTGTAGATTATCCAGCAGCCAGGTGCTCCCAAGACTCTGAGACAAGGAAGGTATGGTTTCAGCATCCTCCCAGAACAAGGGTGATGGCCAAGGTCTTGCATTTCCTGGGCAAGTGCTCCAGTTCCCAGGCTGCTGAGCAAAGGTAGGTATTCCTTCAAAGGGAACTCCGGACTAGGAAACCCCAAAGGGATGTACTTGCCTGCTGTGAGTGCCTCCATGCCACTGAGTTTCAGCCATTGAATAAAGCGTAATGTTGGTGACCAGGCTGTGCCCAGTGTCCATCTTGCTGAAAATACTTTTCTAAATCTTTGGAAACCTCTACCTTTTCTTCAGAGGTCAAAAGCAACTCTGGCTCACATAACACGACGGAAAATTGCCAGAGATTGGCTCCTCAGTGATAGGCCTGCTATAGCAGCAAAGTAACAACCACCCATATAGGATATTTAGAAACAGTAAGATGTGGTTACAAATCGATAGAGTGTTTTTTTTCTGTCCATTGGAAAATATTCTATAACGCAAATCAATCCTCAATTAGACTACAGAGAAAAAACTTACAAAAAATTTGTCTGCTTTGTTAGCCTTCTTTGACATTGATTAGAGTTTTGTAGCTTGTTTTTTGGGGCTTAATTTGTGTAGGTTGCTGATCTTGGCAGGAATGTGTATGGCATCCTGTAAGAGTGCCATCTGACTTACTTAGCTCTGATGTGATCTTTCCTTTCTATGTGAAATGCCAGACAAATTAGAAGACAGACGCACAGATTTCACCTCCGAGATGATATTGAGAAATCTGGAGGAGGAGCAATTGGCAGTTGAAATTTATTTTAATCAAATTGCAAGATAATTATTGTTTAATATGGCACTTTGATATAGCTTATTTTCTGCTTGATGCATCTGTTAAGCTGTAAGTATTTCAGAACTGTTCTCAGTGAGAATCTGAAAGCACAGATTACTCACCACCACCTAATTTGCTAATGCCCACAATCAAGTACATTTGTATTCCACTATATTTGCACCACATCTGAAACAAACATAGTGTAGCTCAGATCACAAAGTACATGAAAACTAAAAGGTAGCATTACAAAGCTAACAAATTAGGCAATGGTGAACTTTTGTTTAGGTAGTTGAAAACATTGGCAGTCCCAGGTTGGTTGTTCCTGTCTGTCTGTTGGAGGCTGCTGACCCCACAAACCTGCTGTGGGAGGAATCCTGTGAGCAATCCCTAATTTACTTCAGGCAAAGGTGTCTGGGCTGGTACGCAGTCTTGTATCACCACTGTCACTGATTACCTTGTCAGTTTTGCCCGAAAGTAGATTAGAAAACAAATGCACAAACCTTTTGGCAGCCAAGTCATAAACAACTAGGTGGTACATTTGGGGCCATTAATGGCTTCAGCTGAGACAAATAGATTCAGAAGGGACGATTGCCCATAGCCTGATTGGTGCCTTTTATTTAATTTACATTCCTCATCCAGAGTCTGAGTTTTCTGCAGGCAAAAGATTTGTATTGGAATGTGTTTTGAGTACCTTTCTGAGGTCAGTAAAGAAAATACTTTTTTGCTAAACAATCATCTCCCTTTGCTGTAAGCTTTCTAAAGATTTTTTTCTTGTTTTATTAAGGCAAATAGGAGCACACGTGGTCATATTCATGGGCTGTGACAGGACCTGGTACAAGGACCTTCCCTTCCAGGAATTAAACAGTGGTGCAAAGCTGGGATATCATTTTCTAAGTCACCTGCATATGCCCACAGCCAGGCACAAAGACTCAGGGCACTCCAGAAACTCCAGTAGAACAAAGCAGCCAGTCTTATTGACACAGAAACTGATTAGCGAAAAGCAAAACAAAATGCTAAAGAAACACCACCGGTTCTGGAGGTGAAAGAGATTACTTTAGAGCAGCTTTCCTCATTGTCCAGACCTGAATATTGAATTGTTCATAAATGCTTCTGCTACAGCCACATCCTTGGACAGCATATACTGAACACTGCAGCAAACACTACTCTTAGCTCATTTTATTACTATTTCTATTACTATTTCCTTTCAGCTGGAAACATGTTTTTTTTGGTCTAATGTTTCAACATGACAGTATTCAGTTATGCAAAGCAAAAAATTAGTCAATAAAAAGTTGTGCTTAAGCATTCTGCGAGTAAAAAAATGACCTTTTTTTTTTGCTAGCCCCCTCGTTTTTCCTTTTTTTTTTTTTTTTAAACCAGCAGAAGACTATTATCTCTCTGCAAAGCTGGTTTTTTATTTTGCAATTCTGGCAAAAAATTCCCCTTGAAATTACCAGTTCTAGCTACAAACAGATGAAACACATGCTCAAGCAAGTGAAAGGCAGCCATCACAGGAAGGCAAACCAGGAGCCAAGGGTGACCCCAGCATAGGTAGCACCTCATCAGTAGGGCACAGTCCCACAGGGGCTGGTAGCAGGGTCTCTCAACAGCCACAGACACAGCAAGAGATGAACCAGGTCCAGGATCCATCCAGGGAGCTCAGTCAGGAGCAAAGGAGACAGGCTGGAGACAGGCTTAGACATACATCTGAGGGGTCCATCCAGGAGACCAGCCACCTATAGCATAGGTCTGGGGTCCATCCAGGAGACAGGCACACCTACACCACAGCTCAGGCTTCAGGACAGAAATAAAGGACAGAGAGCCCTGGGCAGAGGGTGGGGGTCCCAAATGATGCTCTCAGGGCCCTGACACGTCTCACCATGAAGCAGGCTGTAATGCATATTACAAGTCCTTCTTTATTGCAGCTTTCCTACCACAAAAAAATTTTTACTCCAGTATGAGTGGTATCAAAAACATTTTGTACAAGTCTGACAGTAGAAAGTTTTATCTGATGTTACATTTATTTTACCTATCTTGAAAACCTTCTAAAGGACTATTATATGTCTTAGTACTAGATATATTGCAACACTGGACATAATTTCTTATCTTGCCATGTATTAAACTATTATTATTTATCCCTTTCAGTTAAGCTGTATGTTGTGGGTGCTGTACAAATATAAAATAGAAAGCCAGTTTCTACCCCAGAGGAAGTTAGTTTCTGCCCACAGTAAGCTTAGCTCAAGGCACTACAATAAATATAATAAGTAGTAGAAAAAAACGGAAAAGGAAAGTCAAAGGAAGTTAGATTGTGTGTTAACAAAAGGCAGCAAAATGCATCTGCATCATTTTGGTTTAATTCTTCAGTTGGAAATCACACCTAATTATCAGAAATCCCCTTTGGATGTTTATCTCCAGTAATATTTCTGGAATACCATTTCAGCTCTGTGTAAAATTCAGCCCACATAATTATTGTTTTATTTCTTTGCCATCGAACATTTTCTAGTAATAAGAATGCCTGGCACTGAATTTAAAACAAAAATGTTTTTCTTAATTGCCCTAGGATCTGACCTAGCATTACCCAATGTCCCCTCTGCTGACTGGCTAAGGCAGTGTCTTGTAATAATGGGAAATATATACAGATCTGCTATTTCTGAAGAGAAGCAGCCAAGGAATGTGAGATGTACAGCAGATATTCTGCTCTTCTGAGGTGAGCTGGGAACACAGATATCTGTGAGATACTCTCTCTTAAATTCTACAGATCTGTGATTTTCAGGGATGAAATATATATTAGTCACAAACTTTTAACATACAGAAATTATTTATTAAAAATAAACACTACAATGTCTAGCTTAAGTATCTGGTCACCACATAACCTTCTGTTAGATATCCTGATTTTGTAAATACCCTATAGAAAGAGCTAGGAATATAGATGATGGAATCACCCCCTGCAACGTACATGTTAAAAGGAAGTCTTCTAAAGTCAGCCAAAAGGAATCACTTAAAAAAAAGGGGGACTGGTCTCTCTTTTGGAGATTTGATGCTTTTCTCAAACCTGCAGTTAAGTTCACCCATCCCCAGAGATTGAAAACTGAGACTTATCTGTGGAGGGTTCATTTTTAAAGACACATTTTGAAGAATTTGGCAGTGAGGACTATATTTAAACCACAAACGAAGGCTGAGGACACAGAGCTGCCCTTTAAATTTTACGCACGAACATCAGTTTGATGTCACATCTCCTTTAGCGAGGCGGATGTGCAACCACAGCACTCTCCACTAGTTGAGGAAATTTAAGCCCAAATAACTTTGGATTGTACCTTAAGGACCAGACAAGGGACTAACTGGATAAAAAAGGTACTTGTCATTTTTTTTGCTAGAACTGTCATTGTACACGGAAGAACATAAAAGTCATTTGGCTACACAGCACAAATGCAAGAGGGGACATGACGAAGTAGGCAAAAACACTCTTTTGCGTGAACAAGAGAGCAAACAGAGCTCTAAGCGCTGACCCTTATCCAGAGGTGTTTTACATATTTTACTTATGATGCTTTAATATCAATCAACATTCATCACAGAAACATTTCAAAATCTAGGTCACTGTCCTCCCAGTGCACACCTTAATTACTACTCTACAGGGTCAAGATCTCTCTTGTGCTCTGTCTTCACAGCCCAGTGTAATGGTCTGCTTTTCTTTTCCACATGATTTATTTCCACAAAGGGCATGAGCAGAATGACTTGTCACTCATACCACTGTCCACACTTGGCTGAAAGCAGGCTGCAGCAGAATATGTAGGAATTATCCTTTTCTGGGATTTGCACATCTTTCAGACGTAGTTTAAACAGCAGCAGCCCTGTAACAACTTATAAGGTAATATTAATAATAATAAATGCCCTGAAATATGACATAAAGTAATTCTGACTATTTCTGTTGGGACCTCTACTTAGTTTATGGTCTTCTGTTCCTATATGTGTCGGCCTTACTCCCACACATCATTTACGTGCTAAGTGAGTCTGATCTATCCATAGCAGCTGTACCTGACTGAAGGGCAGGGAGCTTACTGAACTGCTCCATAGCAGGAGGAAAATCCCAGTCAAAAGGAAGGATTTTGGACCCTTAATACCTTAGGCTCTATTATAGTTACTTTTGGCAGGAGGAGGATCGAGTACAGTTTAAATCTTGGTACTGAACATTGGTCCCACAAATAAATATAAGCAGGTCAACGGAGTAGCTCTAGAGTCCAGGCCAGCACAATCATGGATGTCAGATGACATTAAGGAAACTAGGAGTCCCTAAAGTCAGCTTGTATCCTCCAAAAATACCAGTAACCAGAACAAGGGCAAAAGTTACTCAGTTTTAGATTCAAATTACTGCAGACAGTGAACTGCTGAGCTGCTTGGGCATATAATTGGGTTAGAAAACATTCCTCTGTATAAACTTTGGGAATTCTGTATGCTTTTCTGAGGTAAAAATATATATGAATACTTACAGGTCTCCAAATTTTTTCCCTGGTACGAATCAAGCCATTTTTTTTTTTCTGTTTTGCTTCTGAATGCAGTATACATATCTATGTTCTGTCTCTCCAAAGGCTGTGCAAGGCAGCCTGGCAGCCTGTGCTAAACGAGAGGCAAACAAGACTTCGTGGTGTACAGCTGGGGACTTCAGCCTTTCTTAAACGAACATGGGTTGTCTCAAGGGAAGAACATAGCGTGACTGAGTTCTTTTATATCAGAATCCTTTCAGAAACCGCACTGAAAGTCAAGAAATGAAACTGAGTTATTATATCTTGGTCTAGATTTTTGCAAAGAAATAACCCTTCTTTATAAACCTTGTGCAAATAATAATACAAGGGACAGCTGCAAGATACAATAATTGCTTCTAATAGGAGGCTCAGCTGGTTTTCTAAATGTGGGATTTTACATATGAGCTCAGGAATCTGCATCTGAGATACCATGAAGCTTTCAGCAAATTACGTTGTTTCCTAGTGTTTCTTTATCCTCTTACTTCCTTTTTTCCCTCTTCTTTCTTTACTCTCATTTCAGGAAGAGCCATATATACATGCAGTGTTTAATAACGTGGATTCTTTAGTTTTTCATGAGTCTGTATTGCTCTTCACACATATGCAAAGGACTATAGATTGATAAATCAAAAGGCTGTGAATTCTGAAAGTCTAATAAATTTTAGTGTGAATTCTGATTCAATTAAAGTTTTACTGAAAGTATAAAATATAATCTTCCCTTTTCACTATACTCTTCATAAGTAAGTCTGTCTTCCAACCAGGTAGCTGAAACAATACCTTGTGACTATAACCTCTAGACACTCTCATCTATACTGATATGAAAAAGAATATTCTGTGCATATTGGCAAGGACTGTTTAGGGAATAAGGCATGGGCAGAATTGGGAATTGCCCCAAACAGTGGTTGAATAGCAAACTGGTAGGAAATCCAAACAGTAGTTTTCTGGTTGCCAAACACAGTAACTAGAAAAATACTGGATGCATCATCAAAGAAAGCACTTTAGCTTACAAATTATTTGTTGCCATTATTTGTGAAATATCTGAACATTAAATATGTTTGGATAAATTAGGATTACTCTGGTAACAGAAACAGACTACATTTGTGAGAGAGCTTATTTAACAAGGATGCTACTCTGTCAGCAAGTCCTTATCTGTGCAAAAAGCTAATGAATGTGCCTCATGAATTTTTATTTTATTATTCTAATCTCAAAATTCAGTGTTGACTTGAAGTCAACAATTCTGCTCTATTCCTGTAATGAATTTCTATCTTGCATAACAAGAGTTTGAATCATATGTGTATAACAAATATGTCCAATTTTAGGTGGGTAACTAAGTCCGAGAGGCAAAACACAACCATAATGAGGCTCCAGAGGTTCAATAGAGTTAATGAAGAATAAATACCTAGACTTGTTTATGTTTCTTTTATGTTGGATGGTAGATTAAAAAGCAGTGCAGCTTTATTACATATTTCTATTCAGATGTATTTTCTTCTATGAATCATATTGAATTTCAGCACCTTGAAACCCTCATTTGTTTATGTATATTTTAGCAGACTACACCTTTAAGAACATGCCAGTTACAGATATTTAAAACTGCTTTGTTCTTCTAAGATGTCATCTCTTATGAAGCAATCTTCAATTCCCATTCCCCATCTAAACCTTCCCTCAGTTTGGTATTCTTTACCCAAACATGAAAATGTCTACTCCTAACCAGCTGATATTTGACAGACACCACATGGAGTATTCTGACATTTTTTCCCAGACAAAGAAAATTCAGTCTCCACAATAACTCTAAAGATGGCTTATAGTAAATTTTGTCTATTGCTCAGAGATTAGATTCTGTCTTATTTCCAGTTAAGAATGGCTATCAGCCAGTAAAATAGCAAAGAAAAATACTAGAAGGTTTGGCAAAATTGCATCTGCCTCTTTGATTAAATTTAGGTATTCCTTGCCTTGTCAAGTTTCACACATTGAAGCTGAGATACACTTGGTTCCTATTTCCTGCATTTAAGACTATATACATTTACATTTTGTGACATCTCTGCTTCTCTGTTATCCCATGATCCCAAATGGATCACTGTTATCAATGTACACTAGTATGTCTAGCCTATAAAGTTAAGGAGCAAAATAGAGGCCAAAAGAGGGCTACAGGAGAAAAAATGTCTCTGTTGCGGAAACACAATACCTTGTAGAGCCAAGACGATAAAATATAGAAACTGTAGTCTTCATGTTCAAGCAAATGGGAAGAGATTCATCAAAATCTTGTTCTGGCCTAGCTTCTCATCAGTTTGCCATCTTTTTTATAGGGTACCTTTCCATCAAGCTATTCAATCTTAGGAAACTACTTCCATCTTCACAATCAAGACTTATTAGTGAAGATTTGCAGTGAAATGCATACTGACTTTTATCTCTGGTTACAGTGATATCCAAGCCCTCTAAATTGGGAGTTACTGTGGATCTCTAGACACTAGCTACCTGAAACTTGGTTTTAAAAAATACAGTTTCCAGCTTTCATCCTCCTATTGTCAATCACCAACATGGAGTTTGGAGTATTGCTTAGCCCACTGTCCTCCACTGGAACCACAGAAGGCTGGTCAACTGAAAACATTGCCTGGGAAGACTAAAAAACCAACTTCCTGCTACTTCCCTGAGCTTTTCTTCATGATAGATTAGGCAGACAGATAGATTGACAGGTGTCAAGTCTGGACTTCTTGTCAGCATAAGCATGGCTGAACCCTAACCCCTGATTGAGAACTATAAATTATTTCTATTACCATTAGCAATAATTACCTTAAGGAATTAGTATTGAAACTCCTCAATTAATTTAAATTTTCAAGAAGTTTTTGGAAAGATTCTTTGACAAAGGTTCTTTTAAAAGAGTTCAGAGTCAAGGAAGGAAGAAGCAAAGTCCTCTCATGGAACAGGCAATAAAGATTAGGAATAAATGGTAGATTTTTCACACAGAAGGAAGGTACCAGCAGAGTCCCTCAGGTATCTGTGTTTAGACGTATGATATTAAACATATTCTTGAATGATCTGGTAAGTAGTGAGGCAAAAAATGAATTACAAGAGTCAGCACTGGAACTGACAAGGAAAAGTTGCAGAATGGTCTTATGATATAGAATATCTGCATGATATGGCAGATAAAGAGTGGCAAATAAAATTCATCCTTCATGAATGCAAATTCATACCTATCATCGTGAAAGGAAACAAACCACAAGTTGACAAACATAATACTAGATTTCAAATTACCATGAGGAAAGTGATCCTGGAAGTAGTTCTTATGGAAATTTCTCTGAAAACATCTTTTCAATGTTCAGAAGTGATCAAAACAGAAAATAGAATAGCAAGAACTATTATGAAAACAATAAAGAATCAAATGGAAATAAGACACTCTGATTCTACCCCAAAGGAACACAGTAAAATGGGAAAATAAGGATAATTGGGGATTTGGAATGTTTCCACATGGGGAGAGATCATATAAACTAAGATTCTTCAGTATGGAAAATAAATAAATATGGGGAAATTGGAGAGAAGTATGTAGAAACTGTGAAAGGCGTAGAGAGGGTGAATAGGGAATAACTATTCACTGTTTCCCATAACACAAAGACAAGGTGGAACAAAATGAAATTACCAGGCAACTGGTTTAGAACAAATAAAAGGAAGTATTTTTCACGTGACACATAATTAAATTGTAGCACTTATTGCCACAGGATGTTGTGGATGCCAAAAGTATAAATGGGCTCAAAAAAGCAATTATACAAAATTAGTGGAAGAATTCATGGAAGACCTCCATTCTGGAAGTCCCTGAGTCTCAGATTGCTGAAAGTTATGAGGGTATAACCACGGGAAAAATCATTCTGTGCTTGCCCTGTTTTATTGTCTTTCCCAAAGTACCTACTAGTAGCCATTGTCAGAGACAGATCAGTGAGCTAGACAGATGTTTGTCCTGTTTTCTTATACTTTCACACAAGAATTCAACTATTTTTTCATTGGAAGTATGAACTTCACTCCTATTGTAAAGTGAGCATATTTTAAAACAAAAGTTACGGCAGGACTTTTTATCAGTGGTTGGATAGTGGTTGCAAGCTAGTGTCCCAACTCTGGCGATGTGTAGAAGCTCTTGTTATTTGATGGCTGGTTTACTCTTATATGATAGAATTAGAATCATAGAATCATAGAATCATTAAGGTTTGAAAAGACCTTACTGACGGGGTCAATATTGATGGGGTCAGTCTGATTTCCAGAGATGAGATGATTGCATCCTAAAGCCATATTCACACTTACTTAAACTCCAAATGAAAAGGGCCTTGGTTCAACATACTGCAGCCCTCTTCTTCACTGAAAGGGTCGTCAAGCATTGGAACAGGCTGCCCAGGGAAGTGGTTGAGTCACCATCCCTGGAGGCATTTAAAAGACGTGTAGATGTGGCACTTAGGGACATGGTTTAGTGGCAGACTTGTCCGTGTTAGGTTTATGGTTGGACTTGATGATCTTAAAGGTCTTTTCCAACCTAAATTATTCTATGATTAGCAAGGCATATTGACTGGAGTACATCACAATGCTCGCACTGACAACCATTCATTGTGTGCAATGTCTTACAACGTGCTTCTGTAAATCCTCAGTAATGTAATTGGAGAGTAATTTTCTGAAAATTATTGATACTATCCAGGCTTATTCCCTGCACCTACCAGTTTTCAGGACTGGGGCCCTTGCCTAATTTTAAATAGTCTAGGGAATGAAAATTTCAGAGACCGTTTCTCCTTTCAGAGTCCATGAAAGAGCTTCAGTCTAGACAATAGCAAGTGACGTGACAGCTGTTAGTGTAGGGAGTATTAATGGAGCCCATGTTAGTGGACTTCATTACTTCCAGAGATAAGGCTGAACTGGAGTTTTGCCTATTCATTTAAATATATGTTTTCCTAATGGATAAGGAGGTGCTGTACTGTTGAATAGCCAAGGGAAGGTGATGGGGTAGGCAGGAAAAGGAAAAAACAGAAGCAGAGATCCTTTCACATCTTTATTACTAATGCTTTAGTTTACATGATGCCCCCTGAATGTGGAGGATTTAGAAACCATTGAAAACTAATAATTAGTTCAGAAAAGACAATACTACAGAGGTTTCATGCTGATAATAAACTATTTCCTTTTTTTTTAAGCTGTGTAGCTCTTTTTAATTTCTCCATGTTTTGTGTATGAGTGTACTTCCTCCTTGACTACTACCAGGAATTTAAACACTGTAGTGATTATTTTGTGGAATATCCCTGTTTTTCATCAGTGCTATTAAATAATGTTACTTGGACGCCAGGCAGATTACTGGACATGTGGACTCTGAGGCATATCATGCTCTGTAGCAACAATCACTAGTGTTTCAGATTGCGCAGATGATAAACCAGATACAGACAAGCAACAGATTTTAGATCCCTGCCAAGGAAAGACATAGATCAAGTTCAAATGGTTACAACACTGACAAATCCACAACCATGAGGTTCAATAAGAACAGAAAAAAAAGCCTGTTTTCTAATAGTTTAACATGTTTTAGTTGCTAAATGTATTGGGAGTAGACAGTCTCTTGATAGCTGCAAAATTCTAGATGGTCTGAGATGTGACTACATACTTTCTGCCAGTTTGCTTTAGTCAGATTACTGTGCAGCGTCATTGTAATTCAGGCACCAGATACTTGTAAGTTTGCCAACAATGTCAAATCTTTCCTTGCTGCTGAAATGAGCTTGTGAAATCTGAGGTCCAAATGAATAGGCAGCAGTGGGAGAATGGCAGGAACTGCTTGCGCAGACAGGGCGCTGGGGATATGTTTCATGGTGATCAGCATCTGAGAGACATCAGCAAGCAGCTAATTGTCTGTAAATTACTGTATTTACCAGTTCAGCGGGGCAAATTCTAACCTAATGATATTTAAATTCAATACACCTGCTACACAATTGGACAGACCATAAATTAATTCTTTTTAAATTACAGCTTTCTCACTACAAAAGCAAACAAATAAATGAGAGAAAATAATGTTTTAATTTGCTCTTTCAAAGCTAAGTTCATCATTTGTAGTGTTTACACATTGATGGATTGCCGAGGTGTAGATTCACTCAAATGCCACCTAACAATACTGCACCCAAGCTGAAAAGGACTGATTTAGCTGGAATCTTCTAAGCGGTTTTCACTCCAGCTGTCCATTTGTGCCCTCTCGTGAGATAACTGCTATCTGAGCACTAAGTGGCAAAACCAGCATGCCCACAAACATTTTGATCATATTTGCTGAATTCGCTTATTTTTCTGGTTTTGAATTTATTTGTGACTTAGAACTAAAGCGCACCTGCAAAAGGAAGGGATCAATTCTGTTCTGCAAATTTTTGGGAGGCTGATACAGCTATGAAATTGGAAATAATTTATTTATATCCTGTTTCTCATTCTCTATCTAAGGGTATGAACACATCACGTTTTATCATGCTTCTGCCTTAAACCCTTTGATCTGAAACGAGCTGGTTTGTCAGTCTAGTATTTCAATCCTGCTGTGTCTTCTGTATTTTCAGAGGCACACAAATAAACTGTTTAATCTTTTAAATACCATGGAAGTGTTTCTGCTTGTTCTTTCGCTACGCTTTATTGTCTTTGCCCTGTGATTCTTGCTTATTCAAACTCTTTGCAACCATGTTTCTTTCCCAACCCCTAAGCAAAAGGGTAATGCAACCACCATTCCTCCCATTTTTTTCCTGTTAGGTTATTAGCACTGAGGTGTTTGCAATCACAATCTGTTGGCAACACATCTTGTTAGAACTTATGAGACATGAAATACCTCACCGCCGAGGCAGGTCTCCACTATACATTTTGATATAATGCTAATAAATGCATTTTGATAAATGTAACCAGACATTCTGAGTAGCTGGTAAATACAGTAAGATATAGCTGAATGTTGATGTCTTTCAGATGCTGATACCTCATCCAGAACAGCTTCCTTCTAAACAATTTTTTTGCCTGGGCACAATTGGATCAGCCAAACCACAACAGTTCCCTGATAGTTTCATACACTGAATAGCAAAGACTCTTGAGATATAGGGCTGATCCAATGAAAGTATATACTTCTGTTGAAGCCTTTTATCTGTGTCCCCTGTGAGATATTAAAGCCATATTCAGAATAGTCATCCAGTGCTCTCAAGTTTGATGCCCTGAGTGCAGAGGAGGATTAAATGAATGTTTGAAGCTGTTGCTGACTTCAGCTGTTTGCCTCACTCCTTCTCTGAAGGACCACCATGGACACCCAAGGGATCTCAAGAAAGGAAGAACATTTTAAGGGTCTTCAGGAATACCTATCAGATCTTCCAAATTATGAGAAGATGGCTTCAGCCTTCCTGGGGATAAAGACCTTGTTTCTGGGTCTGTTAATGGCTTTTCTGAATAGCATAAGCATCTCCTAATGTGTAAGGCTATTTGCTACAGCGGAAACCAAGGAAAATTAGTTTCAGTGTCCATAGGGGGCTCTACAGCTAGCCCAGGAGAGCAGTACTGTTGGTTCTCTTCGGTCCTCTTCTATGAGTATGTATGTGTATCTGAATGTATATGCTTTGGCTTCTAACTGTTTTCCATTTTATGGGCACACCGGGCTCTGGGTGTTCTACGAACAGTGACATCTTACAGGTTGGACTTAAGCCCATTCTGCTTCTAGAGATATAGTTATGAAGTCATAGCTATGAAGCCCAGCCCAGAATCCTACCCCAGGCTCCATTTCATCTTTGGAGCTGTGGCCTGTCTGTGCAAAGCCCACTCATACCTCATATATCAATGTCCCTCTCACATTACAGCCATTGAATGACTGATTTCACAGACTGAACACAGTCTTTTCTTCATGTGCAGGCACCAAGCTCTTTACTACAACTCTTCACTCTCTTCCACTTGACCTATGCTATCACCTCTGGAAGTTTCTCTTCCCAAACAGAATCAGTTAATCTCCAGGGAAGCAACAATAACCCCCTCCTTGCAGAAGGTTATCCAGCAGACACAAACATATTGCCAATCATCTCACTGTATGCACACTTTGCAAAATTTTGCTTTTCCACTGACCCACTGATGATAATATTTCTTGCCTGGGTGCTTGTCTCTCCTTGCAGTACCACACTTTGAAACATTGCTAGACATATGCATCCAGTCTTCTCTTGGCTTGAGCAAATAAGCATCTTCATATCCTTGCCTGAAACAGACCAATTGCCCCCCTTGCTGTGTTAGGGTTGACCACGGTCTTAGATATTCCAGAACATCAAAGAGGAAGACACTCCTAAGCTCACAGTGTGGCAGGAAATGAAACCAATTCTTCAAGACCTAACACAAGCTCAAGTAAAGAATTGCTAAGAGCCACTCACTCTTCCTTAGCACGTGATACACTGTCCCCATTTGAAACTTCTGCATCCGTTCACAATCCTTACAGCACAACTATCTGCTAACATTCACTTTTCTCTTTAGAGACTCAGAAATTGAGTGGAATGAGGACCAGCAGAAGTGGTGATTAAGTTAGCAGGTCTCAGCCAGCCAGTCAGTCTGGACTGCACAATTTCCGCGCTGTAAGTGTCCCACTGAGGTCAGCGGTGATTCAGTGGCTGGGCACACGTCAGTACTCACATGCTTGAAGCAGAAGTATCATCACCTGCAAAAGTCCTTCCAGTGCAGTGTTTATGCTCTCACTCCAGCCCAGGTGGGAAGTTAAATAGAAGCAGTGGCTACATCTGGCAGTCAGCTTCCAGTGCAGCTGCCTCCTGGGGCAGCAGTTGAGCTCTGAAGCAAAAAGCAGATAGAAAAGTGCTGGATATGGCAGATTCGTGGAAAGTAAAGGGAAGGTTAGACACAAGACAACCCAAAAGATCACATAAAATACACAAGAAAAACTGTCACAAAAGCATAATACATGATCTTTCCAATGCAGGCAGCGACCATTCATGACCTGACCTTGCAAGTATGTGTTGAATTGGCCCTAATCTGCTCTACCAGATAATCTGGCTCTGCACAGATATGGTATAACTGCTTTTATCATTAGACTTCATAACTACGTCTAAAATCAAATAAACCCTATGTTCTCAAACCTGCAAGTTTTATAAATTCATATTAAAATTCCACCAGATACAAAATAAAGACTTTGTCTTGTTTTAATAGACCACTCAACATTTTTGTTGAGACTTATTGAAAAGTATAACATGAGAAAGAGCTTTTGCTTTATATGTCTTTTAAAACACCAACTTGAGAGCTTTTTCACTGACTAACAAGCTGTGTGTACATATATATATGTATGCATACACACACTAATACATGTATATATATAGTAACCTCTTAACTTTATGGGAATTTCAGCATCCTGTAATTGTGACTTATACGCAATACTAATAAAACAATAGGAAATGGGCGAGGAAAGGATCTCAGAAGGTCATTTAGTTCAATAGCACTGAACAAAAAAAGGACTTGGGTGGTATTGATTACAGTGACATAGAATTTCACTAGCCTAAATCCCAGTAGAAAGAAAAAGTCAGAAAGACTCTCATTTACTTCATGAGAAGTGCATTTACTATAATTTTTCTGATTTTTCAGATTCCTATTTACTAGATTCTTTCTACTAACTGTAAATGCTATCCCAAAGTCCCTTCCAGCTGAGTGAGGCTAAGCTGTTGGTAAGAGACAGGCAAGTTAATAAGTTCAGCTATTCTGCAATTAAAATTTCTTGGCTATATAAGTGAAGTGAAAGAAAGCTTAATTTTCTTTATCTTCACGATTGCTCCAACAGTAGAGAGTTGTAACAGAAATACTAAGATTGGTATGGCTGAATTACACACAGAAAAGTTTGTGTGCAAAAGCACCACAAGAAACACTAGAGCAAGAGATAAAAGAAGGGCCTGTTTGATGGCCAAGGACAAAACTGACAGCAATCAAGGTGGCAAAGACTGAGGAATGTGGTTTTGTCAAAATCAGAGGGCCCGTGGTCTGATAACAGGAGGATGGTAATAAAGATACACCATATTGTATGTATCATTCCTGTTCCTCTTATCCTAACAGGAAAGCAGATTGTAACCTTAAAGATACCTCAAATGAGGAAACAAATACAACGGGCAACACACTGTCTAAGATTCATGGAAAGTGAAATTAAATTCCGAAACAGAAGAACCACCCTAAAATAATTTTTGATTTCTAAATGGTATTGAAGAGCAGTCCAAAACCCTGTTTGTTACCACCAGCAAAGAGGAAGCCGAGAGACATAGTGAGGAATCAACAACCAATATCCTTTTTCTTCCACATAACACACAGATGGTCCTTGCCAGATCACTCGGACATACACATCTCTGTGGTTGTGAGTATGTGGGTATGAGTGAGTTAAAACCTAGGGCTGACTGAAACCAGCTTTGTTTAAAATAATTTTCTGTAAGTTCTCACATTGAGTTTTTTTACATAAACTTCCCACAAAGCCAAGGAGAAAAGGGATGTTCATATTGAATTGGTTGTAAATGGTCCCCCAAAAGATACCAGTTAAAATAAAATGTATAATCACTTGAACTTCTAAAGAACTTCTTTAAGAAATTTGTTCCTTCTGTGAGTGCCTTGACCATGAGGCAATAGAGTCGTAGTGCTGACTAAATTATTTCTTGATAAGAGAATCATCATTATTGTCTTTTATTAGCTATGTTTTAGAAAGTAGGTCTAGAGCTCTGACTGAATTTGAAGGATCTCAAATCTGCATGTGGATTTAGGCATATCTGGAGCATGGTTTTCAGGCCGGATCTCTCTAAAGTCTTAACAGCTGTTTTGGGTAGGTTTTGGATCCTAGTACGGCAAAGGTAGAAGCCAAGCACTGAGCTTAAACTGGGATAGTGCAGAAACAAAAACTCTGAGCACCAAGGAAATAGCCAGGACGATTTGCTGAAATGAAGCACTTAACAGCCGCCACGTGAAGGTTTTTGATGTATGACTGCATTGAGTATGAAATTAAGATACCTAAAGTTAAGTGCTACAGGTATCTAAACTGTGGAACTGTTTTATTCATTAGTAAGCCTTAATGTCTGCTCGAAGGTGAACTGAACTGCTCTTTAGACTCCACTAACTGTGTTGATTAGATTTCCATCTACTATAATGGGACCATAGGCATGTCTGCATGCATCTAAATACAAAATCTAAATTTAAGGGTCTTAATGTCTAGCCAAGTATTACTTTCATGCATATGTTTTGCTCGAGATGCCATTGGTCTTTCTTTGTGTGTGCCCCTAAATCACATTTCTGCAACAGTTTGTTTATGAATGCCCCTCTATTTTTCATGATTGACATTTTTACTGTCACAAATTTGTATTTTTTCTCACTCTGTTCAAATAATGACATTAAATATTGTTAATTAATGCTTAAATTATAAAATTGTTAAATTAAAGTTTCATTTTGTGTAGTAGAACTGTTTCACACAGTTAAAAATTGTCATATTCATAACTGCTCTAGTTGTTTGGTGGTATCTATGCTTAGCGTAACAGGGTACCATACTCTGGGTTAATGTTTCCTGAAAGTTTAACAATGGACAGACTACGTGACGTGAAATTCAGCATATCTGGAGCAATTATTTACTGTTTAGCTCCCATAAATTTTCCACTATTTATGGCAGATAACAAGCCATGGAAAAATGTTCAGATATTTCTATTGTAACAGATCAGATTGCATTTTTTTTTTATAATGAGAGTAAACTCTTGTTCTTGGAAGTCCTGACAACGATATCTGAAATCTCTCGTTCAGTCACATAGCAACATTCGTATCTAACGATAAAGTAAATTTCCCCTGCATTTGCCTGCCAATAGTTTCAGTGCTGAATAAACTATTCCCAGTTTCCAAAGAATGAGATTAAATCTGCCCTTTTTTCATGCTATTCTTGCTTGTAAGCTCACTATGACTGTTAGAGTACAAGTAGAAATCAAGACTTCGGGGTTTTATTAGCAGTTTTTTGCTGACTATTCAGACCTGTGCAGTCCCTTAACTTTCATTTCTGTTTTTCTTTGTGTATGGTGTTCATGGTATAGTCCAGAATCTCATATAATTCAGCATGAAAACAAATTTTAACAAGTGTTGTAGATGTCACCATGTTGCTTTTTAAATCTATCTTATTCATCTTAAACATCAATAAGATGTCGATTTTTGAATGAAGTCCTGATTATTCTTCCTGCTGTTATACACAGCCTTCAAAACTTCATTTTGATCGTGTTTACGTTTGTCCTGATTTGGGTCACTTTACAGAGCTCCAGGAGGAAACATCTGCTTCGCTCCCTCCCGGTGGTTACGGTGTGAAGCCAAGGAAAGAATGCTGCACAGGCAGTGCAGGAGGAGCAGTTCCATAGGAACACCTCCTCCCAAACGGGCACCCCTTCTCCATCCCCTTAACTGGAGCTGGAACCTGTGGACTTCTACAGAGGGCTTAGCATCCTTCCACCCACACGCCTTTGGCAGACTTGAACAGGGCTCTGAGCAGCCTGATCTAGTTGAAGATGTCCCTGCTCATTGCAGGGGGGTTGGACTAGATGACCTTTAAAGGTGCCTTCCAACCCAAACTACCCTATGATTCTATGATTCTATGATTCTATGCCTTCTTTGCTGATTATAGCACTATAATCTTGGATACTCCTGCATGGCTTTAGTAATGTTTTATTTCTTTTGGTTTACATCCAAAAGGCATACGTCTAAGCGCAAGGGAAATGAGCTCTAGCAGTGATATGGATGGCCTTCCACTAGCCCACATATATCTTGGCCGTGGTGTAGTGCACAGACAAATTAAAGCCCCATCATTAATTTTTCATGTCTGTCAGGAGAGGTGTGATGTAAAAAACATCTATGGAAAATGTAAGATGAGTGGCAGAACATGAAACTCTTCTTTCTTGCTTGCAGTAACAGATTAGGGATATCCTGTTGCCATTTAATTCTACCAAAAATTCCAAAAGTCACTATGTAAATTATCCTCAGGATAAGTTGTCATTAGCCTAAAGGCTGAAGTGATTCTTTCTCTGTTTTGATTCATCAATATCTGTTAAGGTTTAATACCTGCCTACTGTGATTTTTGAAATATGTGATTTTTAAAAAATTTGTAGATTTTATCCTCTGCTTATACAAATCAATTTTAGTGGCTTGTTCCATTTTGCCCAACACTACAGCTGAAAGTGTTACTTTTCAAAGTTGTTGCAAAATATAAAATATACTAAAACAGAAATCTAAGCCTGACTCTCCTATATTCCAACTAGTAAAACTAGTCTGTTGTCTTTTCTCTCTGTACCAGTGAATAATTACGTTATAAAAATGAAACTGTTTCAGTGTATTTTTTCTCTCCCCTATATTCTGTTGATTAAGGTGTTCTCACATGAAGGGGGAAGACTGCTCCAGATCCTGACATATTAAAATGAAAATTTGAATATATGTTTTGTCTTCTCATAAGAGTCCCAGCTATTGCTTTTTTGGAGGAAATGTGTATATCCACTACCACATAGTAGTGGTAAAAGTCTTTATCGTTCATTGGAAATGAAAGCATCCTCTAAATTGATACCTTACGAGTAGATAGCTGGGAAGATGTCTGGTTTGGCAATCCAGTCAGGAGATAGTTTTCAATGTAGGTTCCCAAGCAATGCAGTGACATCCTGTGTAAGGTGGCAGAAGGACCTCAGTGGCAAATTCACACATACACGAATTGCAGGATTGTGTGTCTGCAAAGTTGAGGAAGTTGGCACCACCTGAGTGAAAGGCTTTTGCATTAAGCATCTTTTGGTATTAGACCTCTGCCTCAGATAATGGAGAGAACTATTACCTCCCCACCTTGCAGGGATTGTGGGGAAATAAATACCTTAAAAATTGCAAGGCTCTGAGACCAACAGATAAATAGTCTTTCACATAGCTTTCTAGGATAACACACTGTGTTCAGGACCTATGAGAAAATGCTTAGTCTAAACAGATGGACAATGCAAAATAGTGGGGTGGAAAATTTACAGATGGCACAGAAATATTCTGAGGAACGAAGCCAACATTTTCAAGTATAAATCCTCAGAAGCCATGCACACAGTGCAAGAAGCATCTTGTCTGAAAGAAGCTGCTCAGAACGTTGACTCCACCAACACGGACTGCCCCTAGTAATTTATTTCAGGTTTAATTCTAGTTTCAGGACTTAAGTGAGCATTCAAGTTTGAAAATGTTCGTCTGTTGTTCACTATAATGCTTCAAACCAGGAGTAAGGTAGGTCAAGCAAGTCATGCCATGAAATATTCACACATAGTAGCTGCTCATAGAGCCAGACTCCCGGGTATCACAATCATTTTTCATTATCTAAGGAGGCATCAGAGCATCAAGCACTTGTTACACATGGGCATCAGCTGATCACTTTGGACAAAAATTTGTCCCAGGAAAATAGCAAACATGAGGGTCTGTGTGAAAATAATCAAAAGACATTATAGCAAGATTCTCTTTCTCTTCCTTTTTCCTCTTCTTTCCCTCTCTGTAGTTTATCTTTTCCATTTTGTTCATTCCACTTTTTTATCTCATTTAACTTCCTTAAGAAATTTTATTCCCAAGCAAGACTCCCATTTCCCTAATCCTCGCTCAGTAACTCCTACAGTGGTGTAAATCAGGCTTTGGAATCAGTGTACTGAAATCTTCCTGTGATTGACAAGTCAATGGATCAACTGTATTCAGATTTCTGAAGGTGGTATTTTCTATCTCTGACTGGCAGAATGAGTTCAGGATGGATGAATTCAACCTCCTCTCATTTTTTTCTTCTCGTAACCTAGCCCAGATCTTTTTTTTTTCATTTGACACGTTATAAGATCAAAATTTCTCATTTCTCTTCCTTTCCTCTTCCTGTCCGCTTTCCCCAATGATGTCTTCCCAACCTTATCTCTTAGCTCTGTTTTTTTTTCTTCCGTACGAAAAAGATCAAATTAACTGACACTATTTCTTCACTGTTTTTATTTATATTTAAGAAATAAAGCACTCTGATGGTGCAAAGAAGGACTTTTTTAGTTGAATACAATCACACATTTTTAGAAACTGATGACAAAGAATGATACCGTATTTCACTATCTTAGTTTATGTAGTTCACAAAACTATGTTATGCACTTCAGAATATGTAGCACGTGCGTGGAAATATATTATCATTTCAAAAACAAGACTAGAAATATAAACTGGAAATCTGTCACAGAAACACATAAAGCCCCCAAATGACTGAACTTTTACTTTCCAAAAAGCAACTGTTTTGATTAATTCCTGCATTTACTAAAATGAAATACAGTGGTTATTAATTTCTACCCATAAATGAATGCCTTTGAGGCTTTTTCTTCTGTACAGATCATATGTCAGTACATTCTTTCTTTCTGAAAAGAAGATAAAGTTATGAATATCAATCAGATGTCAATATTTTACTAAATTTGGACCAGTTTTGCAGTTGCTGAGGGTAAATTCCATGTATTTTCAGTAAAAGTTTTCCTGGAGAGTTGTGGATTCAGTCCCAGTGTTTCCAGTGTCTCACCATGACAGACAGAGTATATTCCAGTCATAAATAAAGTCATCTAATTAAATCCATGACATTTCTTAAACCATAGCATATTTGAAGGGCACTTAATTTATTATGCAAAAGCATCCATTATGAACATATGATCCTTGAAATGAATTCCCAAAGTATATTTGGAGACAGGCAATCATATTGTTGTGTGGAAATAACGAAATTTTCTAAATGTTATATCTGCTATTTTAAAGCCCTTGTCAGCATGTTTAGAATAACTACATGTCAGAAAGTTATTTAAAGGAGGATGACCAATCAACAATGTGTAATTTAGAAAGGAACCAGAGTACTGCTGAGTTTGGAAACCTAGAGAAGAAAGTGCCTCTTCCCCACCAAACTTTGCCTCATTCATGATTGCTACACAACAGCAGTACTCCTTTTTCTGGGCAGTAAGACAGCTTTTTATGGAACAGTTGGTTGAAATGGCATTTTCGCCTTTCACTGACTTATGATGATGAAAGCATTGTATATTTAAAACTATGTTCTTTTTCAGAATCCTCTGTGGGTCTTGGGCAAGCAAGTTGGAGGATGGCTTTAGAAAATGCCCATATAGCACAGACAGAATATGTATTCTCTTGATGGAGGAATCCCAGGAGGAACAGCAGAGCTGACATTTGACACATACTGGCTATTAAACTACATCTCAGGGAGAGTAACAGAAATGGATTTGACAGCCACGCCTCCGCTACTAAAGATGAACGGCAGTAGCTATTGTACTTAGTAATTCCACTGGAAATAAAGTTAATTATTAAGATTATATGGAAAACAATTCCATTTGCCAGTAGTTTTTGAGATTACTTTCATTTTGATGCAGAGTGAAAAGAAAAACAAGTGGATTTTTTTCCCCAATGAAATTCTATTGAAACAACTCTTCAAATTTCAAGAACTCAAGTTGAGTGATCACTAGAAGTAATCAGAGAACCCTCCCAGAGATCCATCATAATATTAAATTCTGCTGAAACTTCATGAAAATGTACACATTCAAGAAATGTTCCAGCCATGGCAAACCTGGATATTTCATCTTTCCATTTTAGTGAAAGTAGTTCTTGTAATTATGTAGAAAACTAACATGAATGCTACCACTCTTCTCTTACAACAGTGCAACCAACTTATTAGTAACATGAATCCTATTTTGCCACTTCTAAAGGAAATTGATTAAAACGGATAGGAAACAAATGCAATGGAAAACAGAGGTTATTTTGTGATCATCATTCTTCACAGGTTAATTTAGATGTCTTGTATTCAAAATGCACATTTACTTCAATGAACGGTAAGTTTCAAAAGGCACGGTTTCTCCTTTTGTGCCCTTAAAACTGCACTGAAAAAGAAACTTGATATATGAGACTGCCAATAGGATTAAATAAATTAATATTTTTAAAATTATTCAAGTAGAATATATTTTCACTCTGGCCCACATTGTTGGGATAAACCAGGAAAAGGAAGGACATGATCACTATGGCTAAGCATGATCTCACTGAGAAGTACATAATCTAATCTTGCTAGAGTGTCTGGTGGGAGGCAGTTTGGTCTCACTCTTTTCTTCTCCCCACTGCTGCCCCTCTTTCTGTTTTACTAAATGCAGCATGAAGAGGAAAACCAGAGTTCACGCAGCCATGTTGTGAAAGGTAAGGCAATTTTCATTCTTCTACACCTGGAGGAACTCCAAATTAATCACACTTTCCAGGAGGTTTTCTGTTGCTGCATAACCTTGACTTGACACTCTCATGTTGCTTAGATTTTTAAAAACAGAATATTTAATATAAAAGGTTGTTGATTAAAATTTGCATAAAATAGCCACTGACCAGCTGGTTCCAAGTGATTTAGTTATTTTGTATGAATTAAGTTTCGTAATTTGGGGCAATTATACTTCTTACCCATGAGAAATATTTGTCTTCTGCCAGTCAAGCAGGTTGGATTCCTTGATAGATTGGACTCTCTTCTGGCTTGCATCTTTTTGAAAATTATTTATATTTTTGCTTGCAAATAAGAACTTAATGTAAAATGTAATTTTTTTTTTTTTTAAAATCACTCTCTTTGCAAACATAGAGTGGCTACTCCCATTGCTAGAAAGACAACACTAGGTTAAATGACATTACAGCTGGTAGAAATAGAACACATGAACCAATGCACTTCTAAATGTTTCTCCTCTTTTAAGGACCATTCACCAAGAACCCAACCCAGCACCGACTGAAGTCAATAGAAATATGAGTTGTTTTTGCTTACTATCGGATCAAGTTAGGAAGGTGAACACTGTCGATATTGTTCTATAGAAATAACATTAAAAACTCCCAAAATATAGATAAGTAAAGAAAACCTCACTGAAGTGGAAATAAAAGACCACTAACAGTTTTGCCTATATATTAGGTAAATAGGATTTGTTTGAGATATATCTGTACGGAAAGAAACCCTAGCATGGATGGAGCTATTCTACCAGTTTACTGCTGCAGCTATACCAGGAAATCTTTCTAAGCCTAACCAGGCTGACCACTCAAGCCAAGGTCTCATTCCCTACTCATTAGGAAAAGATAAGCACCTCCTGGATGACATATGTCACCATTTTAAAGACAGTTTCACAACCATTTCTTCCCATGATAGTTTGAATTCAAACAACCCATTTCTCTCCATCCCAGCTGTTCACTTCTGTTTTTGTGCTGCCCCCATTGTTCTGTTGGTTCATTTACTTGTGTGGCCATGGATGAACCAGATTGAGAAGCTGATCCAAGTTAAAAATAAACCAAGAAAAAAAAAAGATTACTATTTTAACCCAGTTATTTGCTTGATCCAGTTCACTAGCTTCAGAAAGGAAATTAAAGAAAAATTTGCTTTTTTTTCTTTTTGTCAGGATGTGCCTGCATTCTGGGACACTTGAGGCCAACTCAAGATATATGGTCACTTTGTATTAAGTCTTCTGTAACACATTTCTAACCCTTAAACTCAAAGATATAAGGTCTGATGGTAGGGGTGAAGAATTTATCAAAAGGCATCATGTTTGGGTCATTCCAAGAGATTGAATTCATGGCTACCAGGGAGAATATACATCACTTAGATCTAATACCTAAAGTACATTTCAAAATAATTTTAATATTTGCAAATATTTTTCTACAGTAGCTATAAACAAATTATCTATTTGAAATGTGTTATACATTTAAGTATTCATTTCATGTTTCTTTCTTGAAGAAAAAAATGAAAGGTTCTAAGGCATTTTGGTTTTTCCATGTAGATGTGTGATGAAAAATGAATATTACAAAAATATTTTAATTATTATTTTAGAAGGTCATTATTAAGATTATTTAAAAAAATAAGGAATTAAAAGGTCTTTGACTAGATACTGTCAAGAACTTCTTGAAATCAGTGGGAGGGAAGATAGTTTTTCTATGAAAATCTTTCTGGATTTCTATTCAGATAATGTTTCCTTGCAACTAAGGTTATTATCTTCTTCAAAATATATAACAGTAATTCATATGTGAATAACTTGTACAGGTGTGAGGAAATATTTCAGATATTAAACATGTGTTATGATCATACTGTAAAACTCACATTTGGCAAAACAAATCTTTCAACAACTGCAATAAATTATTGTATGTAGTAGGTAAGCATTGTCTGTAGTACATAATTCCTGATTACTTGCAATCAATACCTTCAGAAGAAGGTTAATCTGTTTTCTATATAATTTATTTATAAAATTGTACAGTTTTACATATTTATTTTTAAAGCCATACAGTAATGTGTGTCACTTCTCAATACTCTACCAATATTATTTCATGAAGTGACTATGTTATTTCAAAAAATTAACTATTTTCAGAAGAATATGAGTGAAACATACGGGGAACTAAGGCCTCTTATCCTTGTACGTTCCTTCAGAAAAAGAAGCTAGCTCCACACAACTCTCATCAGAGTTCATAGAAGCCTTGACAGAAGCCAGTAATGCCTATAATGCCTATAATGCCTATAATGCCTATAATGCCAAGCATTTCACAATATGCCTAATATTTTTATCAGTTCCTGAAATGACTAATTCCACAGGAATGTAATATGTTTTCTGTGCACTTTTCCTATTATTGAAGTAACACAATTTTAAAATGAATTAGTGTTTGCATGAGACTTAAAGTGGACTAATAAGGTTATTAGCAAAGAAAAGAGACTGGATTTTTCTGTGAGAAACTAATAAGTCACGATTCAAAGAAAGGATATAGGGAAAGTAAGACAGCTGCTGCTATGATGAAAAGACACTGCAATGTATGTGCATGAAAGATTTGACTTAGCTCCAAATACATACAAAGTCCAAGATGCCATCTGATACTTTTAATTTCCAGATTAGTGAGAAAATAAAGGCAACATAAACAGGATAAGAGTCATCCTAGTCTTGCTAAGACACTGTTGTGCTTGCTACAGCATAAGTAAGGCAAAAGTCAGAGTCCTGACTATAATTCCTCATCAAAATAGATTTTCTGGACAATGGAATTTGCCTAGAGAGACAAGACACTCATAGATATTTAACTTTTACTTTAGTGTGCAAAAGGAAAAAAGAGGAAAAATATTCTTAATTTACCATAACTTGTACTTTTTTTTTTTAGTCCAAACTCATGACTGTTTTGTCCTTCTCTTTATTGACATACACTTAAGTATCATCTTCTTATCTGACTTACAGTTGAAAATAGAATAGAAACTGTCCTAACAGTGTTAATTCCAATATAACTTCATTAAAATTAGTTCACTCCTCTCATTTGCCCCAGTTTTAAAGTTATGTATTTTCTTCTGTGGCACTGAAATAACTCCTGATTTGCACAATAAAAGTGCAAGAGATCTCTGGTCCTTTGGCATGGGAGTGTTCTTTTATGAACATCAGTGGATTTCATTCTAAAAAAGATATATATGCACTTCTCCATGTGCTTTAGCTGAGGGATTGATCTGGTTTTGGAAAATAAAAAAGATTTGATGTAAATTAAATTGCTTATCTGGGATTTCCAATTGTCAGGATGGAGATAATTGAAGGCAAGTTGAAAAACAAACTAAGCTTTCTCTTAGAAAAACTGCCAGAGTGTGTCTGGAAAAGCAACCAGACCTGGAAATACTTCCTAAATACTTAATGAGGCAAAAGAGCCATACTTAATTACCTCATTTTTAGCTGTTCAGTATTCACTACATTTATATTAGGCACTATGTGTTTCTTAACCAAAGAAATTATTTAAAATAATTTTTATTTGACATTATTTTGATTATTTTATATCACTTTTGCACTGATGTTATTTCTTTTACAAAAAATGAAATTATTTTGGACTTGTACTGGTGTAATTTGGAGCTGAATGAGGCCCTCAGAATTATTGGAAGGGCAGGTGGCGGAGGTAACCATAGCCAGTACTTTCCAGTAGAAGAAGTTGGATCAGTTATTTTAAACTTGCCCAATAATAGTTGTTTAAGCTGACATTTTCCATACTGGAAATCTGGCTGAGCCTGGAAACTTTTAGAAAATGTTATCAATAGCACTTTCATTATTTGTGAGAAGAGAATAAGGAAAAACAGGTTATTTTCTACATATTAAAAAAATTTATTTCTTGGCAATATTTTAGTCCCATTCACTCTCCCCCTGTCTTCCCCTCCTCCATACTTTGTGCCATGGTTTTGAACTTGAGCAAGATATGGATATTTCAAGGATGGACCTGTCGTTGTCCCTGTGAAATACCATCTCAAATGGCCACATTATAAAGCTTTAAAGTGCCACTCACACAGAGACCTGTGAGAGATAACAGTCAAAATCCTTAGAAATTCCATACTCAACACATTAAAGCTTTACAAGGCTTGTAGTGATGAGTAGGCTGTTCCTGCACAATCTCCATAAAGTGAATGACTGAGCTTATACACAGAGTGTTGGAAATTTTTCCCTTTCCTGGCTGTCCCCAGCTACTCTGCCTCAGGGAGGTTCTGGTACAAGAAGTGAAAACTGCAACCACGTAGGCTGATTTTTTAAGTGTTAAGCACTCAGACTGTAACAGTTGTCAGAGGGACCTCTGCTCTAGACATACGAATTGCTAAAAATACTACCTTATTTGAAAAATGAGGCCTCAGCCTTCCTAGTTAGACATAGGAAATTAATGGATCCCTTTGACCTTAACCTCTCCATACTTCAGCTTCCCACAAATCAAATAGGGATAAAATACTTCGTTATTCCACATGGGCATTGGGAAAATAAATTAATGAATTTTTGTGGTAATTTCAGATGCAAGCGATACATTTCACAGAAAAATCTGTGAGAAAGGTAATGATTCAGAGAAGAATTTAAATAGTGTGCACTGTCAGCTGTAATGAATTAGGCCATATTTTAAATATGTGCTTCTATATCATAATACATAGGCACTTGGATGCCAAATTAAGATTGCAAAGGCATTTTTCATTCTGGCACTTGCAAACTTTTTAGTGCTTGGTTTCTCAACCTTACTCACATTTTTATGTTTGTGCTTATGTCTATAGTCTTTAAAAAAGTGAATTTTGCTGCAACAGCACTTTAAGTCTGTAGTTAATGGCAAATTCTACAGCCTCTGAATAGAAAAGGACTTATTTATGACTGCCACCATTGTTTCTCCTTATAATTGTTATTAATTACTACTGACTGCAGTCTGCTTTTACAGTCTGTTTTCTCACTGTATGCCCTGCTTTGCATGTTTGTAACTCTCGTGAGAGCTGAAGAGTCACTTCAGAGACACTGTCCCTCATTGCTTTGCAACACGCTCACTGCTATGTGGTTGTGCTACCTTAGCACAGAGCTCTGTTTATAAACATTTTAACCTTTCAGTTGCTGACCATAATGAAAAATAAATTACTGATATAGTAATGGAGAAAGGATTCACTCCCAGATTTTTGTCTACAGGCTATGAAATCAGATAAATGAACAGCAGAACAAATAACAGTTTACCATTTCTTGACCTGGTTCATCTCTAAGGGACATTTTTACTGACCAGTTTCTTTTAGCATCACTTGACTTTGAGGAAGGTTAGAAATTCCAGTCTGTGCTACATGTCAATACTCTTAATTACATGTTTAACTGTTGCCAGCTAAAATCAGCCATATAAATAAGTCCTTGATGGTAAATCTAGAGATGTGAAGGGGGTTAGCAGGAATATATTTTCTACTTTGTTTTGTCACTGGCTTACTTTTGCAGGTGTGGCTCTCAATTAATAAAGGAATAGATTTACTTGGTAAGAAAGTGCCATATTTACATAAATATTGTCCAAGGAAAGTCACAGCTTGACATTGTAACTAGAATTTGAATAAAGTGGGAGTTGCAGTATTCAATATTTTAGAGTTGATGATAGAAAAGAAAACATGCCTATACATTCACTCCAACACCATGGTTAAAGCCAACATGGAAAAAAACCCAAAAGTAACAGATGCTGTGGCAAATTTTGCACATCATCAGAAAGAAGACTTGAACTGTTGTTTTATTTATATGCTGTTCAAGCAGGCAGATTTCTAGAAAGAGCCTTTTAAAAAAGAGCATAGCCAAAAAGACTGAGTCTGGACATTGTGACAGCCAAGTAGGTCACCAAGGAAACAGCAACCCAACTAATGTAAAACAGAAATAATCCTGAAGATGAAAACTAGACCAAAAAAACTCAGGGATCCAGCAGAAGCAATCATTTAAATCCTAAGAAAAAAACAGGTTATACAAAACAATTTCTCTAAGAGAGGTTCCTATAAATCCAGATCAACAAAGATTAAAATAGTAGCAGGAAAAATTCACCATAGCAAATCAATTTTACAAAGTAAAAGTCCTTTACCTCAGTGATAAACTAGAAACAAACTAAAAGCATGCAAGAGAAAATCATACAAAAGAATAACTACAATCTTTGGTATAACGTATCAAAGTTAAGTCTGGAATACCATCCATATTTTAATAAGTTTAAAGATCACAAGTGTAAAGAGAACATAAAACTTTTGATGAATCCTGAGATCAGGATTATTGGGTGTACCAAATATAATATGTACATTAGAAGCATCCCAAAACTCCAGTCAGAAAAAGAATCCCATCTACAAAAAACATACGAAATCATGATCACTTTTCTAAGCAATGCAGTATGAGCAAGATACAGACTGAACTTGTTTTATTCACTGGAGGTTCTACAAGATAAAAATGATGGGTTTTTTCATTACATTTGTTGCATTGCTGCAAGTTTATCTATAATGAAGGTTCTACAAATTATGGGTGTTAGGATAGCATTCAAATACATGTGTAGGCGTTAATTAGACATAGCAAGCTGCTAGGGACCAAATACAACATCACTGTTCCATACACATCGCATAAAAGAACAGCTATTGAACATTACAGGCTAAATTTAATAAAAGTTAAAGTTCAGTTAACTGTGCACTGCATTGTGGTTCCCATGTTATATCAATAATGGCAATATATTTTAAGCTTTCCTACAAAATACATAGAGACCAATTTGCATTACAGTCAGAAGAGAGTTTGCATCTAACATTTCAAGCACCATAACAAAAATGTTCTATCATCTTGTGTCCTTCTAAATGCTTCATCAGAATTCCTAGAAGATAAAAATTACAGGAGCTTTTAAAATATACTGAAAGATAGAAGGACCATACAGTCAGCATTGTTCTCTATAAATTCACTGTAAATGCTAGCCATGCTGTTGCAGGCCTGAGTTGATCCCATTTCTTATCTGCCTGTACTTCTCCAAACCTTCCTCCAGACATCCAAACGGTTTTGTTTTGTCACATTATCCTAAAACTGTTCCTCCTGTACATTTTTCTATTCAATATCTGAATCAGATAATGATTGTGATTCCTTCAAGTAATTGTAATGTTTGCAATTCCAAACAGCTGCCATCAATTTTACAAAATACCAAAAAAAGCTAAGTAGACAGGATGGACATAAAGAATTCTGAAAGGTCAAGCTCTAAACCCAAGTTTTAGAGAACCTTTGTGTCATCTCTGCAGTTTTCAAAAGACAGTGAGAATGGAATTTGAGTAAGCTTTGCCACATACTTTCTTGACTTCTCCTGATTTTCATAATGAAAATACAAAATTGGTTATAAATTGATGATGAATTTCACAGAGATTATTCAAACTGATTGGGACTAAAGGAACTATGCATGTATATATGCATTAGTATTTATTTATTCTGTTGTATATATGAAAGCAGGTGGTTCAGACTAAGACACTGAAGCACTGACACAAATTCCCTCTCACAAAGAGTGACTTGGACTTGAAAAATGGAAAAGAGAGTTCTCATGCTTTCACTAATCTTTTAAGAATTTCATTATGGGGTTTTCTTTACGTAAAAGATGATTTGAGTTTATATACATATCCATTTATTACTTACTGTTCCCTATCAAAATCATCCTCAAACCCTGCCGCTTTCAAATCACATGATAAAAAATAATAAATTATCAAAAGATATGGAACAAGTCCATAACAAACAAGAAATTGCTGTAAGGTTTAGACCTGCTAAGGATTTGACTTTTTAGAATCAGTGATTCAGTCATAAAAACAAGGATATTCAAAGACAATTGAAAAAAATGATGGAACAGGTTCCTTTTGAACCCTTTGAAAATCTGAGGTATGATAACGGAGCAGAGCAGCATTTATTTTTCTATCATACATTAATGATTTAACCAATCAGATTAGAAGACAGCGACAACAGAAAAAAACGAGAGTTTTAGTAACAACACACATATCTTATGACTTCAGTTAATGTGAAGGTACTTAAACTTAGTACAGAACTAACAGAACACAGGACCAACAGCTCATGGGGTAATGCATACTTGTAGGATGTGCTTCTAAACCACAGACTTCAGAAACAGATTCCCTAAGAGATTCCTGCCCCATTCTTCTCTTTTTTTTATAATCATTGTCTATTTACATCTTACTGACCGAAATTCTAAGGTCCTGTCTCGGTAAGCTCTGACCTCAAGAGAAAATCTTCGATGGATTATCTGCACAAAGTCTCCTTTGGGTCTTCAAAATTAATTCAGGGACCTAGCATGCACAGCCTACTCTTCAGTTAGTTACTCAACAATTTATTAAAATTAAGCTGGTCTTAAACTATGTCAGTATTTGCTTTTCCCTCAGCATACAAATTATTCTTCCTCAGCCTTATCCAGAGGCATGGAGACCTTACGTAGTAGTAAGGAAGAGGAATACAACACATGTACAAGCACTGATACGTGAAAACTAATTTTAAGCTAATTTGGGCAACAAGTTCATAAGCTGTCAGTACTTCACTTCAGTGCCCCTAAAGACCAATAGAAAGACTTGCATTTGATTACAGACACTGGGTGCAAAGCGCAGGTATATTTGGATTCTAGGCTTTTCCAGCCGCTAACAAAGGTTTAGGAGGTCTTCGCTACAGACTGCTGACCTACATTAGCATTTAAGCATGTAAACAGCATACATGAAAAAATTACTGAGCTTTTAGAATACTTTTGTAGCTTCAGGATGTTAAACAACGTACCAGATTTCCCTTTACCAAAGGAGAAAGATGAAAGTTAGTTTCAACAAGGCACTTTCACACACATAGATAGTTGGGTTTTGTAGTACAACCGCAGGTGATTAAAAAATCTCAGTCAAGAAAGTTAGCTAATTAATTTAACCTTTTCCCTTATTCATGAAATATTAGCAACATTAACAACTAACAATGTTTCTTTAAATATGTATTGGAGTAAAATCAGTTTTCTGTTAATATCAGTATGAATATATTTTTATAATTTACCTGTAATTATCAGATAGCAACGTCAGTGGTTTTGTTTTGTAATTAGATGAGAGTACAAGTTTACCTAATCCTTATGTATATCAAAAAGGAAGTTTACCCATTTTTTCTTTAACTTCATGTCATTGTTCTACTTTTCTATTCCATTATTTCTTTAAACCAGCTGGACAGCTGAATTTAATATTTCCCTTTGCCTTTCTCATCTTGGATCTCCAAATCACTAGACGGTGACAAAAGGCAATTGGCAATTATTAACCAGGAGTTGTCTGTACTTGTTTTACATTTTAAAAGTGCTGTGTAAGTCCCATTATTCTTAAATGTCCTTTTGCAGAAATTGAGAAGCTATCATTTTCTTAACTCTACTCTCCCAATCATATCCATGGAAGTGTTAAAAACAGTAACAGCTCTGATGCTGACTCATTCCCCATTGCCTCCAAAGACATTTGTGTTGAATGAATATGAACAGTAGGTTTAAAAGGTATTTTACCCATGAACTGAGCAGTAATGCATTGCTTTTAATTCCAGTTCTAGAAGGTTGTAAATCAAAACTGCAAACTCCTTTTCCATAATTTTAAGAAGGGAATCAAACACACCTTACTATTATTTTGTTGGTATGTTCAAATGAGAGGCAAGCATCTTGCCAAATTTGAAGAGTTTTGACCAATTTAAAAAACTTTTTCATTGGAAAATCTAAAAATGTATATTTTTTAATATATAGTTCTGTAACATCTATTTGGCAAAAGCAGGTGGTGCATTGGTTTGCAGGTTTCTGTTCTAGTAATAGAATCTAATAGTTTGGTAGGAGCTCAAACTGACACTAAGTCAATTTGCTTCTAGCTAGTATTTCTACAGCATTTTATCCCAGTGATAAAGCGAGTAAAAAAAGATTATTTTTTTTTTTATTTTTTTAATCTTTTTTTTCTCTTTTCTTCTTAGAAGCCAGCATTTGTGAGGTAATAATTCAAGGCCAAATTGCTCCAAACCAAACGCCAAAGGTATCTTGTCTTAGTGGCAAATGAGCTAGAGAAGAATTTTCCTCTAGAAAGTTTTGGAATGATACTGCCCTTGCAAAGAGTAAGACAGACTGGAAATGTGAGGTTCCCCACTCCCTTCTTTTTCCCTAGAACAAAAGCAGGGAGAAACAGAAAAACAATATCCAAGATGCTCATTTGCAGGCATATGCAGACTAGCTAGAAGTGTACTGCATTTTCTACCATTGCGAGGGCTTTGGAAGACATGCTTTTTCCTTAATGCATCTACCTGTCTCACCCACATCCCTACTCTCTCCTCAAAATAACTCAGTATTGTAACAATGACCATTTGGCTTTCTCTGGTAAACTGCTTGTATTTTCTGGTGAACAGCCTGTCCTATTGACTAATTTCATATAGCTAAAATTAAAACCAGTACACAGCTTTACTCAAAAAAAATGGCTTTTTAACAAAAAGTGGTGTATTTTTACATGTAAGAAGAGGTAAATCACTTGAAGCTGGGCCTGTGTCTGGGAGACTTCAGTCCCTAAAATACCAGTAGTATTACAATCATAAAAACAGGGCTTTGTAGAGGCCATCCCAATTTAGCTAAAGTATTGCTCTCCTGACACTGTCATTATATGAACATGAAGCTCTTCCTATTCTCAGCTCCCACTAGCAGTTTATAAATAGCTGTGGTGCTCTCTGCAAAAACAGGTTGCAAACAAGATGGAAGGAACCAGTAGTGGGAAATAACCTACCTTTTTGCTGGGTTTAATTATAGTTTGTATTGCTGCAGTGACCAAAGTCAAAGCACTTGAGTGCCCTGTGTGCTTTAGAAATAACTATGTCCTTTTCCTCTTATTCGGGATTTTGTGAAAATGATTCATAAAACAATATTAAAGTGGAGTCCAGTAATGGTAGGTTGATCAAAAGAATAGTTGAGATTAAAAAAAATTTTCCTTATTTTTTTTCTACACTACCACTCCTTCACATTTTTTCAGGCAACATTTCTGCCTGGCACTGACACGGGAAGAGAAAGCTTGGTGGGATGAGGGCAAAGGAGCATATAACCTCACTATGGCAATTAGGCACTCAATGGCAGCAGTAGTACAAAGAGGACCTACCAGCTACAGCTGTTGGCCCACAGGCCATGTGATCTGGCCTGCCTGAGGAAAGGCCCTACCAAATTAGACTTTGGCCAAGATCTGTGGCACAAAGAACAATTTTTATAGGAAGCAATGATCTTAAAAGTCCCAATAAAAAAAAAGTTGGACTTCTGCCAAGTAGCATATTGGGATCTTTGGGAGCTTTTCAAGAGATAACTTCCCTCTTGCAAGGGAATTGCCCTACACATGTATTCTTTTTCCTCCTTGACTGTTTTCTTTTAGAGAGATGCTGTTAACCTTGCAAAAAAGCAGCAAAATCCAGTAAGCCTATAGTCACAGTTCTTCCTCGGAAAGCTCACCATAGTGGCTGCCAAGTCTGTTCCTAAGAATGAACAGCACCTGCCTTTCCAATACATTTTGTTCCTGTGCCCTCCCTGCCCCTAGTACTTTCAGTTGGAAACCCTTAGCCTAAAACCACATTGCATCCTCTATTCAAAAAAGATCTGAAAAGAGACCCAACAAAAATATTTAAGTACTTGGTCTTAGGAGTAAGTTTCAAAACTGAGGATTTTGCATCCATATGACTTATATAGCACATAGCAATATGTAAGTGACTCAGAATGACAACATAAAAATTTGAGACCCTGATGCCCAGACAATAAAAAATCCCAAGGATAGTGACATGTCTGAAATCCATCCTCTCCAGAAATGTTGCATGTAATGCCAGGCAACAGCAAGGTATTCCTGTCCACTCATGATCCCGTCATGAATTCTTGCTTGAGAGTAGGCTGGGCCTGGATTTATTTCTTTCCTTCTAGACTGCAGTGGAATGGTTTCTGCATAACCGCCTTGAGGTTAACACACTGCTAAGGGAATGACTGCCTTGGGTTTAAAATTTGTCTTTAATCTCAAACCCATGTTTCCTATTTTCTAGAGAATTTTCTAATTGACACGCTATCTGTAGGAGGTAAATAAGGTTCATAACACATTTTAAAATAAGGCAGAGGGCGAATTAGGAACTTACAAACTAATCAGCCAACTGCAGTTCTCAGAAAAACACTGCAATAAACAAATTTGAAGGTCTCTAAGGCATAGCCTAAGAGATTTGTAGGGAATCCCCTACATTAAACGAATTTAATCTCCTTCTAAACCAGAAATAGGTCTTGTGAGAGCAGCAGAAAAGATCATACATATTAACTTGTAAAAAGTTTTTTGATACTTTCATGAGACACTATTTCAAACAACCAAAGAAAAATATCTTGATGAAACTAAATTAAGATAGATGCAAAAGCACTTGGGAAACTATTTTAACTATTTTTTTAAAGAAAATTTAAAATTAATAGTTCATTGTCCAAAGGGAGGGATGATTGAGTATAAAACCACATAAATTTTCCTTACATCTGGTACTATTCAGTAATGTGTAATTGGTAAATTAGATTATCAAATAAAAGAGTAATTTATTACAGTTGTACTTCATATTAGGTTTTGGAGAGTGTATAAGCAGATTTAATGACAGAGTTCAAGAATTTGGATGCTTGAACAAGTTGGAGAAAAGATCAATGCAATAAAAAAAGAAGACAAGTTCAAAGTATTATTCTGTTTAGGGTTTACCAAAAGTATAACTGCAAGACGACTGGGCAGAATTTCTTCAAAAAAGAATCTGGGAGTCACTGTGGTTCATAAGCCAAGGTGAATCAACACTGTCTAACTATTGTAAAAAATAAATTTTACGGGGATGCATAAATAACACTGTTGCAGACAATGCAATATGAAGTAGTGTTTCTACTCCCAAAGACATGAATAGATGCTAAAATTGAGTACTGGATGCTGGTTTGGGCATCTAACTTCAAGAAAGGAGTTGGACCAACTGGAGCAGGATAAGAGCCAAAATATGTACTCTGGAGCAAAAGACTGAAGGAATTAGGTTTGCTTAATTTCAGAAGAAACCTAAACCTATAGAACTCCAGCAATGATTTAGGCAGCCAGTCCACTTGTTGCTCTGTAAAATGACCAAAGCTGTGTCTGAAGTGCTGGGGAGTATTAGTTTCCTCCCATTGTCCTTCCTCCCAGTGAGAACACCCAAACTGAAAAGATTTGGTTTTGGAAGGGCCACGTCATCCATATCTAAGATGGCAAGGAAATTATTGCTACTGGGTTTCCTCTTTTTTCTCCTACTTACCATGCCTGGCTTACTTCCGTAAATAACCCCATCATTAGAAATGTGAAGTTGGCACAAAAAACCACAGGGCTAAAGCAGACAACCCAGACATTGAAACAATAAATGCAAATGAAAACAGATGTGGCAAAAAAAACGTAGTAAGTTTAAACTGAAATGTAAACTGGAAGAAAAAACTGAATATTAATGGAATATTTAAAATATTTTAACTATACTTGGAAATATAGTTAAAAAGATCCCCTTTTAAGTTAGGGGAATATTCATTGAACACCAAGGCACTTACGCAGCAAGCCTCTGTTTTTAACCAGACAACTAACTACTACCAACAGGAAGGAGGGCACTAGCAAAGTCTTCCTTACGCTGTTTAGTGCAACAGAAGAACTTCAACAAAGGGTCATTAAAAACATTAATTTAACTATTAATTTAAACTTGGTTTTTTGTATTATATTTCATATTTAGAAAGGCCTTAATACAAAAATCAGAAGCTACCATATATTTTGTCCAGTGAGCAGAAAAACTGTTTACTTAAATAAAGCAAACTTTATTTTGGATTATTGGACCTTCCTCCCAAATTAGGGGGAGATCTCAGACATTACTAATCAACAAACATAATTTATTACAGACATCAAAATGTGTGGAAAATGGTGCTTCCTAAGGTCTGTATTTCATGTTAAAAGGCATGACAAATGTAAACTCTTTGTTCAAAATCATACCTGAAATCTTTTATTTCAACACCATGTATGGTTGAAACTGTATTTTTAAATGAATGTTTAAAGACTGACCTATTGCATCTTTTAGATAAATAGCAGAAGACGAGGATTCACTTTGTCCGAGTGTCCCCACCAGAAGGCAGTAATCAGAATCCAAATTCCTCTTTATGTGTCACACTAACTAAAGTTATGTCCATAATTCAGGTCAAATATATCCACAGCACAGAGCTTCATCAACTCTACAGTCTAGGGATTTGTCCCTTCTAAAGTGACATTAATCTCATGGCCAGCCTTTTAGGGTTCAGTCTTATGCTGAATTGTTTAAAATATGTTTGAAATACACTATACCTCCTTCCTCTTTTAAATCCAGCAATGAGAAATAAATTACTAGTTATTAATGCACTATTCTGGAACATTTGAGACTTCTGTATAAATCATTATCCAGAAACAAATAGACCTAACTTAAAACCAGGTTCCTGTTTCTTTAATCACTGCTCTATCCTGGACCATCCTGGCCCACCAATGATACTGTTCCACTATGGATATAATGCATAAATAATCAGTGAGTCAGAGACCAAAAGAGTAGGAAGGTAGACACTTAGCTAATAGGTATGGCACATGTATTCCAGCAAAGGTTTTTATATATTGTTAGAGAGTGGAAGAGTAACGGGAGAGATCAGCAGGCCCTAGTCAGTCACTATATAATAGAGATACAGTACAGTCTGAGGATTAAGGGAGTCTTCTGAGAGATGCAGGCTTAAATCCCAAAAGATGGAAGAGAGGATTAAATTTAAGGTCTTGTAGTGCTCAACAAGTGCCCTGACCCCACAGTATTAGGTCAATACTGCAACATAGTTGTATTTGGAAACCATGTGAGGCCCTTCATTTATTTTGCTTTTCTTAAAACATTTCAGGTCAAATGCTGTAAAAATGAAATTATGATGGTTTCTATACCTTATGGTTTCTAAATGTTTTCAAGGTAAGGTTAACAGAACTAAAACATATGTCTAAGAGGTTGTAGTATCCCAAATATTGGAGCACAGTCAGGAAAGATTAGAAAAGCATCTGTCAGGAGTGACATGCACTGATTCATAACTCTTTGGGACAGGAAAATGGACTAGGTGACTTCCTGAGGTTCTTAGCTAGCCCCATTTTCCTCTGATCTTCTGTCCTTCAGAAGGGATCAGACTGGTTTTAATTTTAGCAAAAGCAGAAATTTTTCCCACAGTCTTAAAGATTACAAGTTCATTTGAAATATAAGAAATTTAGATTCAACTGCATAATTTGAAATATGGACATATGTTCTTAGGGCTTACAAGTACTCTACCTCTCATTTTAACTTGATACTCTAAATACAGTATCACTGTTTAACTTCAGGATGATGAGTTAAGAGAGTCTTGAAATCTTGTGGAAGGTAGAAAATCACCTTCTGTGGAATAGTAGATGCATTGTCTCAACTAACTGAATATATTTACCAATAGTCACATTTGATTGTGCTGCAATTCTATCAGTTTTCACAAGGTAAGTGGATTAAGGTCAGTTTGGTACATAGCACAACCCAAAGTGTAACACCAGGCAAAGTATGGGAACAGATACTGATGACTCAGAAGATATGTTTTCCTCTGACTCAGGACTAAGCCAGACACCTAGCGTGGTTTTAGATATTGATGTGGTAATTTTTTCAGATGAGTGATACGGTAAAGCCATTGTAAGGAGAGTTCATGTCACTCTAGACTGGCAAGACTTGGAGTATCACTTTTGGCATGACACGCAGCCCCACAAAAATTCTACAGTTTCAACAGAACACAAAGGTGGTTTATTTTCTTCCTGTCACAAATTGTTGGGGAGACTTATAATGCAAGGAAGAAGCTTCACTTCAACATGGTTATTGTTTGCATATCACTATATTAAATGCTATAGGACGGTAAGCATTAGATGCATTCAGAGTATTACAATGTAATTTTAGACTTTTCCCTTTACTTTTAGATCTATTTTTGCTTGAGACATTATCTACTATTAGAGTTAAAAGGGAAACAACTTTATAGTATTTATGGCCACTAATTTAAAATATTACACACAGTTTGACTCACTGAATGTGTACACTTCAGCATGAATAAATACTAACACAAAGCTAAGGAGTACCACAATTAGGAATATAATTAGACAGATGTGGAAATATCAGAATTTAATATCAGAAGCTGTGTGCTGTTGAATAGTCTTACATTTCTTGCCAATCCTATAATTTCACCAATTTAAAAAATTAGGCATTTGAATACTAAGGAGGCATATGGAATGGAGGGACACCTGCTCTTTAGGAAGGATGGGCTAGGAAGATATGGAAGGGGAATTGCCCTTCATGTGAGAGAGCAGTTGGAGTGCATGGAGCTCTGTCGGGGGATGGATAAGGAGCCAAATGAGAGTTCAGGGACTGGAGCATCTCTCATATGAGGACAGGCTGAGAGAGCACGGACTGTTCAGCCTAGAGAAGAGAAGGCTCAGGGAGATCTCATCAATGTATATAAATACCTGAAGGGAGGGCGTAAACAAAATGGAGCCAGGCTCTTTTCAGTGATGCCTAGTGACAGGACCAGAAACTGAAAATACAGGAGGTTCTGTCTGAACATCAGGAAACACTTTTTTCTGTGAGGGTGACTGAGCACTGGCACAGGTTGCCCAGAGAGGTCGTAGAGTCTCCACCCTTGGGGATATTTAAAAGCTGTCTGGACATGGTCCTGGGCAACCAGCCCTAGGTGGCCCTGCTTGAGCAAGATGACCTCCAGAGATCTGTTCTAACCTCAACCACTCTGAGTCTGTGATAAACTATGGGGGAGTTTATATAACCATCCACCTTAAGTTGCCCACAGCGGACAGGATTCATGTTACCTCATGTGACCAGTTCGAAATACAGGTGCTTACTCGAATTGTTCATTCTTTCTCCACAGAGAAAGAGAAATAGTGTGGAAAAGCAGTTTATCCCACCTTAAATACTTATTTCAGAACAGGATTAATTACTCTCTAGAAGTAATTTCTCTGAATTACTTTTTCTCTGAATTACAGAGGAAGCCTAGACCACAAACTCACATTTGACATCTAACTCACGATGGCAAAAGTTAAGTGGGATGTATCCTACATGTAGGTTTCTAAATGAGGTGCAGCCCAAAGTTAGGTGTCTGTTTTTCCACTTTTGGGGAAATGATTCTGATTTAGCTTGAGCTAAATGTCTGAATTTTTGTGAATACTAATTCATAAATTTACTGTGATACAAGCCAGTCCTCTGATTAAGGTTTTCTGTATTTATCATTTTGTTTCCTGTTTTACATTATATCTTATATAATGCAACACCAGATTAATGAAATTTTTTGTAATTCACTCTCTTAAGGCAATGACAGTTACTTTGAAGACAACATTTTACACCATTTTTGCCATATAATAACATGGCAGAAGACAGAACATAAGGAAAGCATTCAAGTATGTAGGCAGGAATGGACAGCTCAGGTCAGGGGAACATGATAAAGACAGTATAGAAGAAATGCAGAGCATAAGGGAGAGGAAAACCAACTGATCCCTAAGACTAAATATAAAACTGAATTCCTGACCATTCAGCAGGGGAAAATAAAGTAATAAATTTTCACCTCTGCCTCTGAGGTTGAAAACTGCAATCCTTGAAGAATGTTCTAAAGAAGATTGAGGTAGCCTGGTGCACAAGATACAGGACCGAGATCACAGGAATAAAGAAAAAATAAATATGTAGTCTTGTGGAAAATAAGATGAAGAAAACACTATTGTTACGCTTCATTGGTCCCTATAATGCCGGCAGAGAAAAAGCAGAAGGAAGTGTTGTCAAACACAGGTAAGTGAAAATCCTTAAAAATAAAGAACTTGTACTGCAAATAGAGAAAGCAGTACACAAAAATAGTTAAGATCTTACATAATTGTAATAATGAAGAATGCATGCTGCTTTAATTTCTAGAGAAGGAATGGATTTGAGTGAGGCAGTGTGGAAATGAGAAAATTATAGGTAGGAACACTTTTTTTTTTTTAAATGTTCATGAGTATGATGGATAAGGAAGTAAATGAAAACATTAATTTGTTTCGAGCAGTATTATCCTGACAGTGCTGCCCAGGCTGAAATGTATTTATGAATTGACTGGAGTAGCCATTTACTTTGCTGACAATTTTCTTCACCTGCAGGCTGTACTGATACCTCCTTCTTAACTAATCAGCATTTTTAGTAAGTTTTCTTAGAGGCCATAGTATGTTTTTAAACTGTTTTACTTTTTAAAAATATTAGTTTCATGGTTATGTTCAAGAACTTTTGCCCCATGTTTGCCTATTTTCTTCCTTTGTTTTGATCGCTGCCTGACTAAAGAAAGTCAGCCTTATCCCCAAGAGTTGACTAAGTTACTTAAGTTTTACTCCTCTCCTCTACATTTTTTGTCTGCTGTATCTCCCAGTGAGCTGTGCTGACTCCTACTGATTCTGTTCTTAGTCTCCTAGTTCTTCTCATATTTTGAACAGGAATCTGTAACATCTAAGTAAGGGTGTGAATTCCCTTGTGCTGGAACCATCTAAAGCTGGGAATCCCCAAGTAACTATTGCCTTGGAAAATGCGACTTATGCTATGAGATAATTCAGATGCTTTTGAAAAGTAATCTTTTAAACTAAAGGCCAGCTTCCAAAGGCAAAATTTACCTTTTTCTCAGCTCTGAATCAGAGATGAAGTAATATTTATGTTTCCAAAATTAGTTTCATATGTAAGAATGTGCCTGAATACAGCAGAGTAAAACCTGAATAAAAGCCAGGCTATTTTCTGAAAGAAGACTAAAATAGGGTATCTGCTGTTCTTTCATAAACAAGGATAGTGCAAGTACATAAAAATGGAAAATTGCATAGCAAAAAAACCCCAAAATATAAGCAGTGGCAAAGTATGGTCAGTTGTATTCACAATGGTACCTTCAAAAAAAGTCATGATTCCTGCATTACTTTTTATTGTATTTTAGTCAAATCAGCGAGAGATTGGTAGCTTTTATCTTGTACAAACAGTGCTTGGTTCTGAAAGCTTCTGGTGAAGTCCAACCTTACTGAATCACTAACAGGTTGAGAGGCTTCAGAAAATGTATGGTTCACACAGCTGCATTTTGAGCCTAACAATAAGACAGCAAAGATTTTCAGGCTTTTATTTGCATCCACTGAGCAGCATAATGTGCTTGTTTTCAGAGGTTCTCTCTAAAGTTTGTAGCATTAATTCTTAGGAACAGTGTCTGCAGAGTTCCGATATCACACTGCCTAGGCTTTTGAAAATGTCTCCAGACTGTTTCTTGCTTGCTTACAAATGATTAAATAAAATTAAATCTTGAAATGTATCTTGATGCTTAGATATTAGAAGTTTTGGAATTTTATTATGTTTTCTACAATTGAGTTTATTTCAAAACTGGAATTTCTAATAAAATGACAAGCTACAAGAAAGATGTAAGTAAATTTTAGAATCTGGTTTCTTTAAAAAGTATACTTCGTGTAGTGAAAATATAACAGTCTGCTTCTAAGTTTCTTTAGTTACTCTAAAGCACTGAAGAAAAAAAAAATATTATCACTTTTACATTCATTTTCTCTGTATCCTAAGAATTTTCTTCTTCTACTAACTAGGAGGACTTTGCACGGAGTTTCTTCTGGTGTACTGAAATCTTTCAATACTGTCTGGGTGAGACTTTGCAGGAAATATTGGCTCTATTGGCACCTTGAAGAGCTACTTCACCTTTTTCTGTCATTGCAAATATTGTTAGATTTTCTGAATTACTTGTTGTGACCTATTTAGTAAGACTTGGCACTTAGCTCCATAACTTTCTCTTCCTTTTCCCTCCCTTCCAAAGGCCAGCTTCAAGGGCATGAGTTTCACTATATCTGATTATCCACAATGGGTATGTCCACAAGACAGAGTGTTTTCACATCTACTAAGGCAACCTTAATCTAAACTACCTCTGATTATCTATAATTCCGCAAACCAAGTATATCCTGGATACTCACTGGTGCACTTGCTTACTCCAATGGTTATGAAGGTATATCCCAGTTTACCTAGTGTCCTTCTGAGTAGTGTGCCTCTAGGAACAAAGCAAACAGATTATTTTTCCTTTATGGCTCTAAGAACAGAAGTTATTTTAGCTCGCCACCACACACATGCGTGGTACTTCTGGCCCCTATAGTTCTTACTATTCTCCATTTGCATCACAGACACATTAAACGTGCTGCCCCCAATTCTAAGTGTTTATGTTATGATGGAGACATTCATGTGATGCTTGATGTTTTTTGGACAATACTAGAATGCGAGAAGATGCTGAAAATCAAAGAAATGACTATCATAATATTTTCATAACAAACTGGACAGCCATGGAAACTGCTGCAATTGTTACTCTATTCCCACATATACCCTAGTGTTTCAGGCAGGAATTGTGCAATTCTACAATGGGAACATTTAAACACAGATAGGGAATAGTTGCAGTAGCTCCAGAATTTTGCATCTAAACAGATGTAGAAACAAATGTGTCCCACTCTTCTTGGTGTAGAGATGCTAACTCTCATTATTAAAAAAAGTTATCCACGTGGCATCAAAAACATGTTGAAGAAATAGCTAGTTTCAGAAAACAGGATTACTGCTGAGATGCATATGCCTACAGCTTGCATTGCTGAGAACACATATGAACATGTAACTGGAACAATATTACACTCCCTGGTTTTGGGCTTGATGGCAGGTTCAGAACTACTAGTTTGAAAAATTGAAGAAGGTGCATGGCATGAGGGGTACAAAGGAGGCCTTTCTGCATAAAGAAACTTGTACAAGCAAACCACAATGTATTCAGACATCATATTCTCAGTTGGGTACAGGTCCCTACTATTAGTTTGGTATGTATCACTTTGGCCAAGTCTTACATGACTGCTGACCAAAGCTATATTCTGACTGTGCAAGCCCTGGGAAAAGACAATTTAATTACACACATAGCAAAGGCTGGTGCAGAGTTCATCTGGCAGATTGAAAGCAAAATAGCATAAGGCCTACAACACCATTTGAATGTCCATGTTGCAAAAAGTGCATGTTTATGGATAGCCTGATACACTCTATGCACTGCAAGACCAAACGGAAGTCCTTTTTTATAACAAAGACTTAGCACATTTTTTATTTGCTGAACCATTTTACTCAAGAAAAAGGCAAAGGAAATTAGGGATCCAAAATAATTTCAGCATCAGATCATGGAAGTTGATAGTTCTCAGATGCTTTCTCATTTAAAACTGAATAGAAAAGACGCTAAATTTTTTTTTAGGAAGTACAGAAAATTACTAATCTTTTCCTTGCATTGGCTTACAGCTTCCATCTTGATTTTTAAATATACATTATTTTCTCCATTTAAACTAATACTAGTTAATCTCTCTGTGTTTGTGATCTTTGGATCATAAGATTACACATATTTTGGTTTCCAAGTGATTTGTTTTTCCTATGAAATTCAAAATTTCAGAAGTACGAATACAGGTATATCTTTTCTAATACAGCGACAATTATGGTACTATACAAAAGAGAAATGTTCACTAAGCAAACAAGCCACAAAAGGACACGTACACCTAACAGAAAAATATCATAATTTATATTTTCTGTGACATGTTCTAAATTTCCTTATTCTATAATAATTTTAATTGACATTTAATAGAGTAGAGTAGAGTAGAATAGAATAGAACAGAACAGAACAGAATAGAATAGACTATATCAGTTGGAAGGGACCTACAATGATCATCTTGTCCTACTGCCTGACCACTTCAGGGCTGACCGAAAGTTAAAGCATATTATTAAGGGCATTGTCCAAATGCCCCTTAAACACTGTCAGGCTGGGGGCATCGACCACCTCTCTGGGAAGCCTGATCCAGTGTTTGACCACCCTCTCGGTAAAGAAATGCTTCCCAACGTCCAGTCTAAACTTCCCCTGGCGCAGCTTTGAACCATTCCCACATGTCCTATCACTGGATACCAGGGAGAAGAGACCAGCACCTCCCTCTCCACGTCCCCTCCTCAGGGAGAGCAATGAGTTCACCCCTCAGCCTCCTCCTCTCCAAACTAATCAAGCCCAGAGTCCTTAGCCGCTCCTCACAGAACACTCCTTCCAGCCCTTTCACCAGCTTTGTTGCCCTCCTCTGGATGCATTCAAGGACCTTCACGTCCTTCTTAAACGGTGGGGCCCAGAACTGCACACCGTACTCAAGGTGAGGCCGCACCAATGCTGAATACAGGGGGATAATCCCCTCTCTTGTCCGGCTGGCCATGCTGTGTTTGATGCACCCCAGGCTGCGGTTTGCCCTCTTGGCTGGCAGGGCACACTGCTGACTCCTGTTGAGCCTGCTGTTGAGCTGCCCCCCCAGATCCCTTTCTGCAGGGCTGCTCTCCAGCCACTCCTCTCCCAGTTTATATTTGTGCCCAGCGTTACTCCGTCCTAGGTGCAGAATCCGGCTTGTATTTGAGCATGGGACAGAACTACAACAGAGCTTCTGTGATCAGCTTTGGCTTCTATCTTTCAATTTTTAATTCAAATCTCAGAATTAAAATCAAAGGCAACAATTTTTAACAATAATGAAATTCCAACCATAAATGACAAGACAAACTTTGAGTCTAGTGACAGTACAGCATATCAGTTGACAGAAGAATATACTGAGTTATACAAATGGACCTGTGAAGTTTTCCTGACTCAATAATTTGTTGATATTTTGCTGCACAAAAAAAAAAAGAAAAATCAAATGCTTGAACAGGCAATGAGTGACTGATAGCTGCAGTAAAGAATAAGGAATAAGGAAGTCTGGGAACTTTTCTACAGATGTTTCATGAAGTCTTTTAATCCATACAGACCTGGAATACTGAAAGCTAATGGTACTTTTTCAAAAAACTCCACATTCCTACAATCTGAACAGACTGAGCAAAGAGAGTGCTGTTTAGTTCTGGCTGCAGTGCTAACAGCACAAGGCAATAAAATCTGTGGTTAACATTTTAGACCGAAAACATAAATGAATTTTCACACTCATCAAAAAAAATTTTTCAAAAAGGAATAGTTACGAGTCCATGTAATTGCTGTATGCTCTTGTAATTGCCATTAAAATATCAAGGATATTATTATTAAAGTACTCATTTAGCAGTCTTCATGGGTAGTATTGTTGAAAGACAGTAACAAAAAAAAATCAGAATTAGATTACAGTTTTGTAACAGCAGCTGTATAGGATCTTTATGCCACAATTTTCTACATACACAGTCATAGCAAATATGGAAAGCATTATTAGGGCCAAAAGCTCTGTTTGTCATCCCTATGGGTAGGCTCTGATTCGCCCCCTAACATGTCCTGAGAAAATATTCCCAGACTGTCAGCTTGAAAAGCTTGCTGTGATATATCCGGAATGTTAGACCATTGGACTGTTCCAAAAAGAGTACTTGGAGAAAATCTAACTTAAATGAAATCAAAAAGGCTCAGCTTTCCTAATGTATAGGCTTAATCTACTTCAATAGCAATAAATAAGTAGACATATTGTAGAAGTGCATAACAACAGAAAACTTACTTGTGAGCAATATTGTGCAATTTTTTTAAAACTATTCATCTTTAGGATTGCTACTGTAACACTTAAATCACCATCTACTTGGATTATATGCTGCCTAAGTGCCAATTATGAATGTTAAACCTGCCGAGTGACAATTACAGCATGTGCCTATAAAAGATCATAACTTCTTAAGTCATGAAAAATCCTTCTTTAGCAGATCTCCAAAATTTTAACACATTGTGAGAGACTGAATTGTAGAACATTTGTCTCAAAGATTGCTTATCTAAGCAAAGTATCCTCTGAATACGTGTGAAAGACTGAATTGTAGAACATCCCAAATAAGCGCAATAGTCTGTGGGCAAAGGGATGGCAAAAAGGGATTCCGCATGACTTAATGGATGGATTGCCAACTGACAAGTTAGAAAACCTGGTGTCGGGATGGCCCGATAAACCGGCAGATAAAGAGACAGGTTCTGAAAATACTACCCCGAACACACCCTCTTTAATCGACTTACCAGAGACAAATGTCCCTCGAAATTCGGCGGGAAACGAGATCCTTCGCCCTCTGATGGTGAGTGGGGGGGCGAAGGTTGGGTATGTGGAAAGAACAAATGGCTTGTTGAAGCGCTTTCTTAAGCCACACAAGCCAGGATGGGTCAAATGGCTGTGGGATGCAGTGTCAACAGTTGTTGGGGTATAAACGGATGCCCGAAAATTACCACGTTCTGTCCAAAGGCCCCAACCATTATGCCAGCCTCATACGGCCCTGATCATTCTAAAAATCTGTCGCATTTTCCGGGCCAACCAGTTTTGGTTGAACTCCCCACTGTGGGAGCCGTACCCCTGGTACTGGAACTCCAATGAACAAGTATGCCTGGAAGGCAAAAAATGCTCACGGGAAGGAACACAAGATTAATGCAAGGTGGATTATTCCATCTTTCTAACGATAACCTGCCTCTGGTCCCTTAAAATGGACCGAGTTTGCTTTCTTTTCTTTTTCAGGTGGAGGCTCCAAAGCCAGCCAGAAGGAATACATGAAGCTACTGATTGTCTGCGTGGTTTTGTCGGTAATTTCCTTGTTAATATTCATAGGGTGTCTGATATACGATTGTAAACAATGTTTTGGTCACCCATTATCACCGTCTTTAGTATCTGGGGAAGCTCCTGCTCCCTCCTTTCTGACTCATCATGGCAAAATGAATTTATTGCTTTAGGTCAACAAATAGCTGATACCTTTAATCTTACCAATTGTTGGGTATGTGGAAGGCCATTTGGTCTAGAAAGATGACCATGGACCTCTGTCCCCCTTTCTCCTAAATGGTTAGTAACTACAGTGAGATCAAAAATGATTCCTATTGGAGTGAGGACAGACAGCCCTGGACAGTACAATACCCAGCCCGAGGTGAATAGTCTAAATCGAACACAGGAAGGTGGTGTTTTTGTGGGAAATAGCAAATGTAATTGGAATTACATATGGAAACCACTGCTTCATTGAGGGCTGTAAGACAATGCTTTACTACAATAACGAACCTTTTGTACCTCGTGAGCTGGGATGGGTCTGGGTAAATGAGACCGGGCACCGGAAAATACTTCCTTCCTATTGGTCTCTCATCAATCGTACGAAAACCACTACCGGTGCTGCTGAAAATTGTTCTTGGAGTAATGACACTGGTGCTTGGTCCTGTTCCATTTACAAGATACCCGGCAACAACGTACCCCTACCATTAAACCATCCACTCGGAACAGGTAATACCATGTATTTCCAATTACCACGGACCCCCACAGGCCTGTTTGAAAATGGTACTTGGGCACTGAAAGGTCATTACTGGATCTGTGGACATCACGCATACAAGCGATTGCCCAAAAATTGGACTGGGGTGTGTTATGTGGGGTTAATTTGCCCCTATTCTTTTTACTCCCAGAGAACGGAAATGACGGGTTGGGTGTTAAATTATATGATGATGTCAATCGATATCGGCAATCTATTGATAACTCTGTAACAGATGCAAGTGGTCAAACATGGGTAAAGATGAGTGGACCTCTCAACGAATCATACATCATTATGGACCTGCTACCTGGAACCCCAACGAGTGGGTTAGCAGTGCTCGAGAACCTATCTATAATTTAAATCATATTATTCGGTTGCAAGCCGTTCTAGAGATTATTACTAATGAGACGCCCATGCCCTGGATCTATTAGCAGACCAGGCCACCCAAATGTGAACAGCGATATTCCGACATCATATGGTTCTTGATTACCTGCTAGCTGAAGAAGGGGGCATTTGTGGTAAACTTAATGACTCCAACTGTTGTATAAGAATTGATGATAGCGACAAATTACCGCAGGAATACGAAAACCGGCCCATGTTCCCATTCAAACCTGGAAGGGTTGGGAATTTGATCCCCTCTCCTGGCTCCCAGGCAGCCCATGGGTTAACATAACATATTTGTTATGTAGTTTTGCCATGTTGTTTTTACCGTGTGTTATTCCATGTTTTATACAGTTAATTCAATGTGTTGTAACCAATATACAATTTGTGACTACTGTTTCACCTGACAGTGTCAAACAAATTCACGCTGTGCACCAAACTACGCCGTCAGTAGTGCAGATTGTATGAAATGCTCTTTTCTGGCCTTTTCTACATAACTGTCTTTTCTCACAACCACCATGGGTCCTGAAGCAACCTTTGAGCCACGGGGTGGTGTGAGAGCCTGAACTGTAGAACATTTGTCTCAAAGATTGCTTACCTGAACAAAGCATCCTCTGAATACACACGCTGTGCACCAAACTACGCCGTCAGTAGTGCAGATTGTATGAAATGCTCTTTTCTGGCCTTTTCTACATAACTGTCTTTTCTCACAACCACCATGGGTCCTGAAGCAACCTTTGAGCCACGGGGTGGTGTGAGAGCCTGAACTGTAGAACATTTGTCTCAAAGATTGCTTACCTGAACAAAGCATCCTCTGAATACATGTGAAAGACTGAACTGTAGAACGCTTGTCTCAAAGATTGCTCTGAATATAAGAGCGGCTTGCAAAGCCATGGAGACCTCTGGTTTGCAGGGGCTGCGCTGTGTGCAAGACTCGGTTGAGCACAGGAATGTAGCAACCTGCTGTTGCCATGGAAACTACAGCCCTTGAACAGGAATAAAAGGGACTGCCAAGACGACCCAGTTGTGGTCACCCACCGCCGACCCCGGAGCGCAACGCCCACCGCCGAAACACCGAAAGACTTGGACCCCCGGGACGCCGCGGATCCATGGTGGTGACTATTCTTGCAACTCTATCCCGAATGCTTGCTTGATTTCTATCTTTCATCTGATCTATCCTATCGCTACTAATTTTTACTTTTGATAATAAAAGTTGTTTAGGATATGCAGCATTTGACCTTGTTTGTGTCTTAATCTCGCTTTTGGAATCATATCGAAACCTCTCCTGACATTGGATTGGGACACACATACTGGGCATAAAGTCCACTGCAGAGACAATTCTTATATTGAACAAACAGAAGCAACATGAAGAATTCACTGAATTTTCCCAATGAACAACTGAAAAAAGGCTTTACAATGTTTGGTTGTATTTCTTAAGTATCAGTAGCAGTTCTCTACTCCCTCTAACCAGTCCATGGCCAATGCATCCTGTCAGAGTTCCAGAAAGAAACTGAAATGACCTTCTTCTGCAAAATCAGAAGCAGTTTTAGGAGCTGAAAGCGGAAAACAACTCTCATTATCACTAAAGCATATACACAAGAACTAGCCCAAGATCATGATGCTATACCAGAAACCTTTAGCTTACCACACCTTGTATATGAAGTGCCTATTTACATTAATGGGAGAAAAGGTCTGTGCTAAATCCTCATAATGAGTATTTTTTATAAATATGCATGGACAAAGAAACCAAATAAATATGAAGAATCCACTGTAAAGTCTTTCAGTTTTGACAATGTGCAAGAGCAACGCACCTAAATTTCCTACAATAAGCTTAATTCTGTACCACTCTTTAACCACTTCATTCCACTCAAAACCACAAATACATCAAATATATCTCCAGCACATCAGCACAGAAATTTCCATAGCAGAAAGGTCTGTTCTAGCATAGAGCACAGGTCCACTCCATCAATCTTCCACTAGAATAGCGTTCCTTAGGCGCTATATGCCAGCAGTAGAGGGCTCGAATGTATGCTGTGACCACGCGGGCCCAGGCCATGGAAATAGAACAGGCTTCCCGACTGCGCTATTGGACATAGCGAAACTTGGACATAGCGAAACTTGGACATAGGAGAGAAATGAACTAACGTTTAACAATCACGAGATCATGAGACTTTTTAAAGGACGGAACAAAAGGACGCAGTTTGAAAACAGATTTTGACTGAAGACATCCGTCAAACAATAAAGAGGAAAATATGCTGGGGGGGGAAATAAACAAGACCAAGCCACAGCAATGAAGCTGACATAGTATAAATTGACAAGAGCAAGAAACTAAATAATTTAGAAGAATTACATATACACAAAGAAATTATCATCAGTGGAAAAATATAAAGAAGTGCTCAGTTAAATTGTAAGTTTTAATGAACTTTAGAAATCTTAAAAGCAGAATTTTCAGGTAAGACAAAATTTAAGAAATTATATGCTTTGTTTTTGTTATAAATACCATGAGGAGTTTGGACTAGCTAAATAAACTCAAATAAAGGATCTTCTATTAAAAGTCTTCTTTTCTGATTAAATTTTCACCTCAAATGTGAAAACCCGTATTTTGTAGTTTATGACCTCCTTTGCATCAGTGTATGAAATTTCACCCAGTGATCCCTGTACTGAAACCAGTAACTTATATTTGTCAGAGCATGTGAATTTGTCACTTTTCTCATCCATTCCCCCTTACTCTTCAAATTAAGAAACCTTTAGAAGCCTGTATTTTCTCCTTGTGTGGTACCACTGAGTCGACTTTTCGAGTTAAATAGGGAGAGTCCTTTACATGACTCACTAACTTTTTCCAGTCTTTGAATATTTTTTGCAGCTTTGCATTCTCACCAATACATCACTATCTCTTCTAAGACATGGCTGTGGATCTATCACATCTAACACAAATTTTACAGAAACAATTGACACTGCCCTGCAGACTCTTCCACTCCATTACTCTGTTCACCAGAAAACCTGAAGATGACAGAATCTGAGAGACACCACGGCACTGAACCTAATCTGAAGAGGGAGGAGAAAAAGGGCTAAGAGTAGGACCGGTAAGTGTAAAGGAAGGAATAGGTAACAAGGCATGTGAAAAATGCCACACAGAGGCTCCAGACACATCGGGGGAGGCAGTTTATTTCAGAAAATAAGGTAACTTGAGAGGTCTGTGGTCAACAGAACTGCACATGTGTACTGCGTTTGTGTGGCAAGGTTTTGGTAGTGGGGGGCTACAGGGGTGGCTTGTATGAGAAGCTGCTAGGAGCTTCCCCCATGTCTGACAGAGTCAATGCCAGCCGGTTCCAAGACGGACCCACCGCTGGCCAAGGCCGAGCCCATCAGCAATGGTGGTAGCACCTCTGGGATAACGTATTTAAGAAGGGGTAAAAAAACCTGCTGCACAACAGCAGTAGTCAGAAGAGAGGAGTGAGAAAACGTGAGAGAAACAACTCTGCAGACACCAAGGTCAGGGAAGAAGGAGGGGGAGGAGGTGCTCCAGACGCCGGAGCAGAGATTCCCCTGCAGCCCCTGATGAAGACCATGGTGAGGCAGGCTGTACCCCCTGCAGCCCATGGAGGTTAATGGTGGAGCAGATATCCTCCTGCAGCCCATGGAGGACCCCACGCCGGAACAGATGGATGCCCGAAGGAGGCTGTGACCCCGTGGGAAGCCTGTGCCGGAGCAGGCTCCTGGCAGGACCTGTGGCCCTGTGGAGAGAGGAGCCCACGCTGGAGCGGGTTTGCTAGCTGGACTTGAGACCCCGTGGGGGACCCATGCTGAAGCAGTCTGTTCCTGAAGGAGTGCACCTCGTGGAAGGGACCCACACCGGAGCAGTGGAAGAGTGCGAGGAGTCCTCCCCCTAGGAGGAAGGGGCGGCAGAGACAACATGTGATGAACTGACCACAACCCCCATTCCCTGTCCCCCTGCGCTACTCGGGGGGAGGAGGTAGAGAAAATCGGAAGTGAAGTTGAGCCCAGAAAGAAGCTGGTTTAAGATCTAGTTTTATTTCTCATTATCCTACTCTGATTTTGACTGGCAATAAATTAAATTAATTTCCCCAAGTTGAGTCTCTTTTGCCCGTGACGGTAATTGCTTAGGGATCTCCTTGTCCTTATCTCGACCCACTAGCCTTTCATCATATTTTTTTTTTCCCCCCGTCCAGTTGAGGAGGGGGAGTGATAGAGTGGCTTTTTTGGGGGCCGGCCGCTTCGTGGTGGGCACCTGGCATCTAGCCAAGGTCAACCCACCACAACATAGTATTTCAATAGTTAGTATTGATGCTATTTAAAAATAAAAATCTCTCTACTCCCTCTCACAATTTCATGTTATATATCCAAGGATCATTTTTACTGTTACCACAGCACTGCCCTGGGAGTTCATATTGACTTACTTGTCCATTATAATCCCTGCCCTCTTTTTAGAGTAACGGAAGCATTCTTAAAAACTTATATATCTTGTTTGTGTTCCTGGTTCTAGCTGTATGACTTTGCACGTGTCTGTACTAAAACACATTTTTGAGTGAACACAAGTTACTAAACGATCTAGATTACTCTGTATAACTATGTCGACATCATCGTTACTTGCTATTCATCACTTTGCATCAGTCACACTTGGTTTTTTCAGTGATCTTTGATTACACTCCTTTGATAAAACTGTTCAAAAACATGAACATTTAGTGTTACAGCTATGCAGTTAGTTTTATGCCAATCTTGTAATCTTATCAAAGCATGAAGTCAGCTTTCTTTTACAATAGCTATTTTCCCCAGAACTACATTGATTTGCATTAACTATATTCTTATCCTTTAATTCTTTTTGTTTTAATCAGCTTAGTCATGTGTGAGTTTTCTATTAGATGACAGTCTAGCCGGGTCATAGTCAACTCACCTCGCCCTTTTAAACATTGGCATGACATGGGCATAAACACAGCCTTCAGAAATTTCACCACAAAAAGCTACAGTTAATATCAGCAAATCAAAGATCTAACCAGCAAACACTTAAGTGTGGAAGTTAATTCCATACAGATAGACTAGTAACAGACATGACGTCAAGATCCATATAAAATCCCCCTGATTCCATTCAAATTTAAGATAGGATTAGTCCACATAAGTACAGTGAAACTACAGTGAAACTACATCCAACTGATACTTAAACAAATTCAGATTCTGGTATTTCTTTCCAGTATACAATCATTTGGGGTTTTTTGCCCTCATGTTATGATACAGAAGACCCACATAAATGTCAGGGACAACTGACTTCTGTCTAGAGGGACTAAGGAAGTTAAGTGTCTGCAAAAGACAAACACAATAAGAATCAGTATTTTTATTTAGTCTTTGAGATATATTTGTATTAGTTGATAAATAAAGATACATATTTCAAACATAATAGTAATATTTTATAGTTTAACTTTCATGAATCCCATAGAAGCAGCATTCTCAAACACATGGACTAGCAAGAAATAAATACAAACCACTTCAAAATGATGCACGGACACTGTGTGACTGCATGTCGAAGACTACCTCCTGTTCTGGTGCCTCTGGTTAAAAAACATAATAGATTTTCCGTAAGTACAGGAAGGCTGACAAAGATGATCAGAAGTAAAAAATTGCTTCCTAATTATATTAGGATTCCCCTTCTTGACAAAAATGGCTAACAAAGCATATAAAGTATATATACTTTTACATAAAGAGGGCATTTTTTTCACTATTGTACTGAAGAGAAAAAGGCAACATCAAATTATCAGATTACAAAATGGCAGGTTTTATAAGAAAAAAGTAAGTAATCATAAGGTATAACTTAGCATTCTGATTTTTGAAACTGGTATTCTTTAAATTGACTGGTTTAATGCACAACTTCCTATTAAAACTTTCAAAAAATATTTATAATAGTCAACTAGGTAAGTGCTGGACAGTCAGGCTATGCCCAAATTTTATTTTTGATTCACACTGCTTCAAAAATATATTCAAATTTTGTGCTATTATAGTCTCTTATCATAAAAGTTGTATTAATCTTCCTAATACTACAATGGTGATGATCACATTTCCGCTTCTCAAACTGATAATATCAGCCTTTTCTGAATTCGCCCCACAGATTTCTCTTTACAAGCATTTTTTTTTCTTATCTTTAAAGTTCTTCAGGAGTCTTGTCTCTTTCTGTTATTTTCTGTCTCCTCAACCCACTTTATTTCATCAGTTGACTAGTTGGCACCTTGTAACTATCCACTTGTCTATTTTTCCTACAAATACCTTTGACTCTGTCCATACTACTTTATTGTAGTCTACTTCTCTCTAACACTCCAAGTATCTCTTGTCATCTCAGAGAATAAAACACAGGAACTGCATCTTAAGTGCCAACTAGTATGACATAATTAACCACAACTAGGGGGTCCAGATAGGGACTATCATAATAAAAATGAATATTAAATAGTCAAAATGACACAGGCATTCTTTCTTCAAAAAAAAAAACCAACGTGTTTTTAGACTAAAAGCTTTCTGAGCTAAAGCCTTTCTTCCTTGGGAATATAATTTCAAAGAAACTGCCGGTGACTCTTTATTTCCAGTGCAAACTACTGTGCTACAGTACTGAAAGGATGTTGCAGCAGAAAGTAATTTGATCCTAAAATCCTCATCAGTTTAATGTGCAATGAAACAGTAAACAAAAGCTTGCACTGTTGGAGAAAAAGAAAAAAAAAGCAGCATAGACTAAAGCAAGTAAAGAGCTGTTTAATCTGTCTCAGAACTCTATCCAGAGCAAATTCCTCAAGCTTTATCGACGAGAGAGAGAAGCTGTGTCGACTTTCTCTCTTTTTTCCCCCCAAACCTTCCTAACATTGTAACCACCAACAAATAAACAATATTCCAAGCAGCCATTAACCCTGGGATCATCTTCTTATTTTATAGGATTCTGAGCACATTTTCAAGAAGTTTTACATGGAGAAGTGGAAACAGCTGCAAGTTCACCAGACGCGTACCCTGAGTCAGTCAGTAAATACAAAATGCAAATGTAAATAAATACTGCCCAGATGTATTTATAGCCCAGAAAAGCTGCGTATATTATCCTAGCAAGACATGTCTCCCGGTCAGAAATTAGCTTATGCCCACCTGAAGCCAAGTGGAGTGAAAGGTAATACAGACATGTTCTGAATAACACATCTCTCACGTGTCGGTCACCACAAAAACCTCCTCTGTACAAACCATGGTTTCCGCAGGTTATACAGAAATAGAAAATTTGGGCAAAACCACAAACCAGCCATGCCTTTGTACAAGCCAATACAAATTGCTGAGATTCAGAATTGAGCTGTTTATTTTTTAGATCAGAAACAACTTCTGCAGACTCTTGTAATCTCTATAGTAACAAAAACATAACATGCAGAAGAAAGGCTTAACTAGTTAAATATAACTAGAACAGTATCAGACTAACTGAAGCTAAAAATCGCCTGTTATTTCATAAAGCTAGCGCTGACCCACATTAAGGTGTTTTCCAGGTTGAGGGTGCCCAGGTGGGGACTGACTCCCATGCCTCTATCAGTTACGCACAGGAGTGATACCACAGGCGCTTCCCACAGCCAGATTCACCCACGAGATGTCTGCCGTGCAGTGCCGCCTGTGTCCTGGGAGACAGCGAGAGAGCGCGCAAGGCTGAGAGAGTCCATATTGTTTCCCACACAGCTTCTGGCCTGCTGGGCTGATCTCCCACCTGTAAAACCAGAAACCATGATTCTGCCTCGACCTAAAAGCACAGAACAATCTGCGGACGAAACGCGCCAAGAGCTTCCTATTAGCATGAAACTTGCAAAAGGGGTTTTGCAGCCCGAAAGCGAAAGGGGTTA